>NC_053429.1:76953110-77024301 GCF_007990345.1 Gossypium hirsutum | reverse complement strand
CCGATTCATCAAATCCATAAACACCGCAGGGGCATTAGTGAGCCCAAACGGCATCACTAAGAACTCGTAGTGACCGTACCTCGTTCTGAAAGCAGTTTTGGGTACGTCCGAATCTCGAATCCGCAACTGATAATAACCCGATCTCAAATCTATCTTTGAAAACACCGATGCTCCCTTTAATTGATCGAACAGATCATCAATACGCGGTAACGGATACTTATTCTTTATCGTCACTTTATTCAGTTGACGATAGTCAATGCACAACCTCATGGTTCCGTCCTTCTTTTTCACGAACAATACTGGTGCACCCCAAGGTGAGAAACTCGGTCGAGCGAAACCTCTATCCGTCAATTCTTGCAACTGAGCTTTCAACTCTTTTAACTCGGTTAGTGCCATACGATACGGAGCGATCGAAATTGGCGTAGTTCCAGGTACAAGCTCAATGCCAAACTCTACCTCCCGAACAGGTGGCAAACCCGGTAACTCTTCAGGAAAAACATCCGGGTATTCACAGACCACCGGCACCGATTCGGGTTTCTTTTCTAACTCCTTGTCATCAAGTACATACGCGAGGTATGCTTCGCACCCTTTCCTTACATATTTCTGGGCCAACATTGCTGATATTACAGCTGGCAACCCCCTTAAGTCCGCAGACTCAACTCGGATTATTTCGTTATTTGCGCACCTCAAATCGATAGTCTTGCTTTTGCAATTCACAATCGCATCATGCGCGGTTAACCAATCCAAACCAAGAATAACATCAAACTCGTCGAACGGCAAAAGCATCAAATCGGCCGGAAAACAGGATTCTCGGATTATTAGAGGGCATCTCTTACACACTTTATCAACAAGTACGCATTGACCCAAAGGGTTTGATACTCGAATTACGAGCTCAGTAGACTCAACAGGTAGAGTCTTACTGGTTGCTAAGGTTTCGCATACATATGAATGAGTAGAACCAGGGTCAATCAATGCAATCACATTAGTATCAAAGAGAGTGAAGGTACCAGTGATGACGTCGGGGGAGGATGCCTCCTCTCGTGCGCGAATGGCATATGCTCTAGCAGGAGTACGGTTCTCGGCTCGATCGGCCGTATCAGAGGCCCCCCTCTGACTACCACCCCTGCCTCCTAATATTCTCGGTGGTCTACCTCTAGATGTCACTCCACTAGGTCTTGCACCTGGAATCTTATTCTTCTCATCCAGCTCCGTGCAATCTCTAATGAAGTGGTCCTTCGAACCGCATCCGTAACAGGCCCTGCTAGTAGACTTGCCCCAACATTCACCTAGGTTTCGTCTTCCACATTGGGGACATTCAGGTTTCTCGTGACGATTATTGCCCACACTAGCTACCGAAGCAGCTCGGGAGCCCATCGATGGTCTTGCCCTGATGGAAATTCCCGCAGTCGCCCTCGACTTATTAATGTCCTCCCTGAACTTCTTTACAGCTGAGAACGGAGCTTTACCCGTCGATCTTTTACGATAATCTCTAGCTTCAAATTCAGCCTTCCTCTTCTCCTTTCCAAGTTCTTCCACCTTGCAGGCTCGTTCGACTAGTGTTACGAATTCTTTTATTTCCAAAATACCCATTAGTAGCTTTAAATCTTCATTCAATCCTTCCTCGAATCTTTTGCACATAGCAACCTCATCAGCTACACACTCCCGGGCATACCTACTGAGTCTTACGAATTCATGTTCGTATTCAGATACAGTCATACGGCCTTGCTTGAGTTCCAAGAACTCCTTACGCTTCTGATCAATGAACCGTTGGCTAATAAATTTCTCTCGGAATTCCGTTTGAAAGAAGTCCCAAGTTACTCGCTCGTTCGGGACTATGGAAATCAAGGTCCTCCACCAATAGTAGGCTGAGTCTCGCAACAAAGATACAGCACATTTTAGACATTCGTCGGGTGTGCATGACAATTCATCGAACACCCGAATGGTGTTATCAAGCCAGAACTCGGCCCTTTCGGCATCATCAGTTACTATGGCCTTGAACTCCTCGGCCCCACGCTTCCTAATCAAGTCTACAGGTGGCTTACTCAGCCTCACAGGATCAGCGACTGATGGCATTACAGGCTCTTGGGGTGGATTATTCAAATTTGGGAATTGTTGGACAGCCGGGTTGGTTCGGGCATATTGCGCGACCCACTCATTCATCATGGTAAAGAAGGCTTGTTTAGCCCCCTCACCTTGATTATTCGCAGATGACTGAGGTTCAACAGGCGGCGTCCATTGTGCAGGAGCAGCCGCTACGCTCTCAACGTCATCCGCTAGGGTTCTTTCCTCACCGGGGTCCATTTACTAATCAAAACAAAAACATCTCAACCGTCAGAAGTCATCACACATTTAAACATTAACATTCGGCATGTATAGCTAGACTCATACGCGCTATGGTAGTCCTAGAACCGACTAAACCATAGCTCTAATACCAATCAAATGTAACACCCCGAACCCGAAACCGACACCGGAGTCGAACACGAGGTGTTAACTGACTTTAACCCCTTATAAAATTTATTTTCCAGACACTGCCCAATCTGTGTACTAGTCGTTTTAAAAATCATATCTTGAGTTTCGTAACTCGAAAATCAGTTTCGTAATTTTTCCCAGAAACTATACTCATGTGCCCATCTATGTATTTTTTTCTAGAATTTTTGGTCGGGCCAATTAGTACAGTTTATTAGTCAAATTCTCCCAAGTTGCAGGGGTCGACTACACTGACCTTTGCCCATTACGACTTGGATATCTCCACGCACGGGGCTTCAATACTGATGCCGTTTGTTTCTATGAAAACTAGACTCAGAGAGGAATCTGTACATATATGGTACGACCCCTAATTATCTCTGGTTAATTTATAATGAATTTCCAAAGTCGGAGCAGGGAATCCAGAAACCGTTCTGGCCCTGTCCCACAAAAATCTGATTATCTCTTAATATACTGCCCATATGATCTTTTCGTTACTTCCTCATGAAAACAGACTCATCGAGCTTCGATTACATAATTTATTCATCAATTAATTCCACTCCTACTATTTTTAGTGATTTTTCAATCTCATGACACTGCTGCTGCCAGCATCTGTTACGAAAGTAACTAGGTCCATTTCATGCCTACCCTTGATCCAACTCAATCGAACATTCGTGCCATTTTCGCATGGCTTAAAGTTTACATGCCAAAGTTCAAACACAACGTAATAGCTTATACATGCCAAAATGTTCTTCTAAGCCAACTAAGAAGAAAGTACCAAAACTTGCTATCCGGTGTGATGACTTCGATGACGGCCTGACCCCGCAAAAATAGATGAGTCCAAGCAACCTATAATGGGTGACAAGGAAACACCGAGTGAGTTTATAACTCAGTAAGTCATAAGCAATGCACTACCATCCATCGATAACATTATCACAAGAGGAAACAAAATGGAACGAGACAATTTACTCCATCCATACCGAACCATACCATAGTTCCTCCAACCTATCGATTCAATTTCATATCAATTCATGCATTCACATTCCATATACTCATCAATAGGACATTGAAGCATTTTCATAAATCAATTTATTTTCGTTACAATCAACGACTAAACGGCCTTTCACCCATCCTACGATAAATTTTATGTACGTGACTTCAAATATATTTGTCACATAGGTTCAAACTTACCGAGCTCAACACCAAGTATAAGCATAGCACCTATTAGCCATGTACTCAAGACACTTACCCGATCCGCTGTCCGCGATCAACTCAATAGTGTCGCACACATAGTGTCCATAATGATTCACGAATGTATATTGAGTCCGCACACTCAGTGCTATATAATCAACTCGCACACTTAGTGCTACGTAATCAAATCGCACACTTAGTGCTACATAGTCAAACTCGCACACTTAGTGCCGCATGGTCAATTCGCACACTTAGTGCATCATATTCATTTCGCACACTTAGTGCAACATAGTCAAATCGCACACTTAGTGCTGTACAATTTAATCCCGCGCACTTAGCGCCAATCTCATGGTCATAAATGGTTATACCCGCACGTTTAGTGCCGAGATCAACAACTCAGTACATCTTACCTCTTTTCTTTTCATTCAACAATTTCATCATCACATACGTACATGCATATATATATATGTATGTATATTTATTCATTCCATTCAGCATCAATACATAAACATTATGACCATTTGAAATAATACCAACTACATGCTTAATGACTTACCTCGTGTTGGGTAAGACGGTTCCAACTCGGCTACTCGATAACCTTTTCTTTGCCTTTGCTCGATTCACCTCCTTTAACTCCTTGAGCTAAATCAATAATTTAACTAGTTTAACCATCTTGCTAAACATTCATTCTTCAATTGCACATGCATATGTATGTTTGTATATTCGGCAATGACAATGGTAACTTAGCAACCCTTAATTTAACTTATAATTGTTCGTAACACATTTAAAGCATCCACTCCATTCCATCATTTTAAAGCACATACATTACTCAATATTATCCAAATTCACATTCGGCATTTCCACAAACACACATGCCGATTTCATTCACTCATCTCTAATGTTAATTAAGAAATGCCGAATGTCACCAACTAAATGGCATACACACACACCCACATGTATAAAAGTCATCCACACCACCTATAGCTCATTCGGCCTTCACCCTTACTAGTTTTTCCCATTCTTTTGTCGGTTATATATACATAGTCCTAAGGTAGTATCACGAATGGGCTTACATATATATGTATATATATATATAGCCGAATATGCAAAGCTTAACTCAACATCACATAAGCTCCTAAGTGATGGCCGAATATGTATATCTATATATATTCATCAACTATACTATTACCTTTAATTTATCTAATCACACAATTTCATCTCATGAATACTTGACCCATTTCTCACAAAAATGAAACAACAACTAAAATGAACATCCCATTTTTACCCCATATGGCTGATTACTTCATTAGTTACCAAGCTAACAATTCAACAATTTCAACCTCATTACAACCTCTACCTATCCAATATAACATGAACACAATCCTCCACCCCTAAATTAGATTCGGCAATCACTTAACCCCTTTAACCTCAACTTTCAAGTTAAAAGCAATTAACCACTCACCATATCCTACATTACTATCCATTTTAATGACATTAACACATCTACTAAGAGTTTCAAGCTTCTTGGCCGAATTTCAACCTCAAAATCCTAAGTCTAATCTATAGGATGAGTAGAATTTGAACTAACCATCTCAAACATGCATAGATTTTCAAGAATCATTCAATACATACCTCATTCTAGCCATCTTCCAAGCCAAAATCCAATAACCAAATCTCCCTTCCTTCTCCTCACTCACGGCAATAGCCAAAGAAAAAAAAGATGAACACTCCCTCTTCCCTCCTTATTTTATTCATCTCTTCCTTTTTAATTCCTTTCTTTAATTTATTTTAATTTACTTACCAATATTAAATAATAAACAACATAAACTTGGAGGAATGGAGTCATGCTTGGCCGGCCACTTATCAAGAATTGGGAACTTTGACATGCAAGTCCCCTTTTTCTTCCACATGCACTAATAGGTCCTCATGCATTGACCTATCACATTTTAAAATTTTTTCATATAAGTCCTATTGACTAAATTCACATGAAATCGACTAAATCGAAGCTTGAAATTTTCACACATTCATGATTACATATTCTAGACAATAAACATCACATTCAAACCTTTCGGTGACTCGGTTTAGCGGTCCTGAAACCACTTCCTGACTAGGGTCAATTTTGGGCTGTCACATGCTTATTTTTGACCTATGTATATACAAAATGTTGAGTGTAGGTGGATGCCAAATTGGGTGAGGAATATAGCTAGTAAAATAGCCTATTTTCATCTACAAGGGTATAAACATAGGCGTGTGTCTCAGCTGTGTGTGACACACGGCCAAGTGACATAGCCATGTGTGACACACGGCCAAATGACATAGTCGTGTGTCCCCTGTACCTTTTAAAGCGTGCAAGTTAGTATGCTCACACGACCTACCACACACGGCCTAGCACACAGGTGTGTGGCTTGGCCGTGTGGCACAAGTCAGTGTGTTACACGGGCATGGGCATAGGTAGGGACATAGTCGTGTGTCCCTATTTCGAATGCCCACACGGCTTAAGACACAGGCGTGTACCGTGTGATCCCTACAGCTTTGAAAATTTTAATTGTTTCTAAAATAGTTTCTAAGTTTTCGATTTGGTCTTGATTTGTTTCTAATGCGTAACTTATGTTTTGAGGGTTTGTATAAGGGATAATATGTATGAATTTGATTTGTTTTTGACATGAAAACTATATGATATGGAATATTCGTATTTTTTGTCTGTTTGATTTGTAATATTCGGTAATGCTCCATATATAACGCCCCAATTTTTGTCCTAGAAGTATTAAGTCTTAAGCATGGGAGCAGTTAGGAGGCTGCACATAAAAGTTTAGTTGTACAAGAAAGTGACACAAATGCATGCTTGCTACAGTGGTTAAGTGTCCTCAGAACTGTTGGAGAAGTCTTGAGTTCAAGCCTTGGCTTCCATAAAAAAAATTGCTTTTTAAGGATAAAACCCCTATCTTTGGCCAGTAGGGCTATAATTTAATTTTGGTAAAAACATGACAAAATGGGCCTGCTGATCTAATGGATAGTGGCGGGTGGAGTGTGCTAGTGGTTTGAGGTTAGAATCCCTGCTTGTGCAAATGGAGATTATTTTTACTGGTGGCTATGGGAGGATGTTGTGTTTGACTGAAACACCGAGGAGTTTGAATAAGTTTGAATAAGGTTGTTGTTAGCCGAAATTGGGGAGTGAAAAGGGGGATTTGTTATTGAAGTGTAAACAGGAGGGATTTTACGAGGAAATCAAGGATTTTTGAATTTTAAAGAAAGTTGTGCCGATTTTGAACTTTGCTTATTAGAATTTCTGCTGGGACTTGATTGCTTTCTTTTCAATTCCGGTTTTTGACATCACGCCAACTTTTTGTTCAAGTGGGAGGCTGAATTTCCTTCTAGTTTCTTTTTGCATTTTTGGTTTCTAAAATTCCCAAAGAAAGGTGCTACCAAAATTTCCTCCTTCCAAGTTTCGGTTCTCCTCTCTTCCTCTCTGCCCTTTTGTGCTACCATTTCTTTCAATTTTCCTCTAGGCACTAGTGTTTTCTCTGGAAGTGGTTGATTCATCTCTTCTCCTCTTTGGACTGAAACACCTTCTCCTTCTCCTTCTTTCTCTCAATCTTTTTGATTTCTCTTGCAAAAACCGAATGCCCCTTTTCAATTGTGTCAACTTCTAGGCTTGGGTCTTACATGAATATTGGGTAGTCTTATTCTCAGGAAAATTTGATTTCTTGTTCTTTGGGCCAAATGTATCCTTCTTACTCATTCTCTATTCAACCTTAACGATTGTCATTTAACATTATGATTCTGCCGATGTTGCTAGGGGCTCGATCACATTAATCAAGGGGTTATGCTGATTATTCTTTCCCAGTAAGTGGTCCTTTCACTCGTGGTAAGTGCTTTTAGTATTAGATATATTTATGTTGGGTTAAAGATTCTTATGAATCGGTTAACTATTTCGTGTGAAGTTTAAAGCATTGGAGAGAATACGTTGGTTTTGGAATAAGGGGGGTTCTGCGATTGTTCGATTGATGCTTTGATTTTGGAAGCGTTTCGGCTACAATCTCATAACAAGTGTGTAATCACACTGCTATAATCATAAATCGGCAAAAGCTGGAAAACATGACTAGTGTCGCTACACGAGCATGCGCTCATTCGTGTGGTGAATCGAAAGTACAAACGTTGGCGTTTGAGCGCAGAGGCCACCATGAGCGATTTCATGGGCTTGGACCATTTTGGGCCATGTTGGTCTGAAATGGGTCGTGTGGGCCCTACAAGCTCGTGGGCCCCCAACTGGCATGGGGATATTGTTGGGCTAGGCTGGGTGGTTTACACGGCCATGGACATTTTTTGGGCTTCGTGGGCCACACGGACGTGTGGGCCTATATAGGCCGAATTATGGGCATTGGGTCCATTACCATTGATTCACTATTAAGGTTGCACTGGCCGTTCAAGATGACTGTGGACCTACTATTGGGCTGGTAAGTGTACCTGGACCCTAATTTTTGTAAATGATTGATATACCCCTATGTGATGTATGACTGATTGAGCATGCAGTTTGTACTGTATATAGATTTATATTATGTTGCATTGCATGGGGTGGGATATATGACCTGGAGGAAGTGCACTGAAAGGCTATAAGCCTATTACTGGTAGCTCTGCTGCAAATACTTTTTTAGTGTCGTAACTAGTGCTATTTGGAGTGTAGGGATGGGTGGGTTGATTTTATCCCCACATGGTGTGTAGGGTTGGTACGGAGATGGTGTGTAGAAGCTGGATTGGGTAGGATTTTTTGATTGCATACTATACTGTTACTGTTACAGCACTGATTATTGTTACTGCACTGTTTACTATTACTGTAATGGGCCAAGACCCAAGCACATGACTGTTTCTGTTTGAGATGGGCTAATGCCCAAACTGATATTGTCACTTTTACTAAAAAGGGTTTAGGCCAAGACTGTGCTTATTTTTTGACTGTTTGCTTATATGGGATTACACACTGAGTTTTCGTTAACTTACCCTTCTGTGTATCTGCACAGGTAATCCTTAGGCGGATTGGTGCTGCGAGGGACTCAATGGTGGCCACACAACTGCACTTGCTTTCTTATTTGATTTTTAATTTATAATTAATTTAATTCGGGTATTTGGTTATGTAAGAAGGCCTCTATGGATTTTAACTTAAATTTGGGTTTTTTTTATTTGCTTGGGTTTATAGCTACTAGCAGTAGGAAAAGACGCATGTTTTCAAAAAGATAAATGTTTTTCCCAAAACACCACATTTACACAACATATTTTGAAAGCTTCCGTAGCAAACAATGTTTTAAAAAGTAATAACAATTTTCATATTATTAGCATTTTGCTAAACGACTTCAGTTTTAAACTAAACGAACCTCTATAAGACCACACAATGAGGATAAGTTGAGAGTGGGTTTTTACAATATCGTACTTTACGAAAAACACTTCAGTATGACACTGCCAGATTCGGCCATAACGTCTAGGCCGAGTTTGGGCTGTTACATTTAGTGGTATCAGAGCCTGGTTGCAAAACTCAGCTCTGGATTTGGGTTTTTTAAAAACTTAAAATTTTGAAAAAAGAATCGATTCAAATGATTTGAAATACTTGGAAATGTTTTACTGAATGTGTGGTACACCGAGTCTCCGGCGCCGATCTTGTAAGTTCTCTCTTAAAACTGTATTTTGATTTTGACTGAAACTACTATAGGTAGGATTACTGAAACTACTGTAGGTAGTAGACTGTACTGAAATACTTTACTTAGGGTAAACTAAAATTGTAGTAAGACTGCGATTCGTGAAAACAAACTTTGAATTACTAATACTGATTTTCATAAAACATCCGCTAATAAACACTGGAACTATAAACTAATGCATAAAATTGTTAAAAAAGATAAAACACAATTCGATAATGAGAACCAGAGGTACTCGTGGAAGGGGTACAAGGGGTCGCGGTGGAGGCCGTGGAGGTGCTCAGGCTAGATCTTCGTCATCGTGCCATATGCCTAACGTTGAAGCTAGAGAGGCACCGACTTCACTTGTGCCTGAGACTGGGTCTCATGATCGTGCGGTTGGGGACGACGCACTGTCTCAACCTATCTATAGACTGTACTAAAAACACTCAAGATTAAGTGTGGTAGTGTTTTAGATCTAGAGTGCGCAGTGGGAGCGTAGTGGTGTAGAATATGTTATGCGACCATCATGGTAGTTGGAAATTTCGGTGACGAAATCTCTTTAAAGAGGGGTGAATTGTAACGCCCTGATTTTGGGCCTAAAAGTATTAAGTCTTGAGCGTGGGAACAGTTAGGAGGCTGCACATAAAAGTTGAGTTGTGTAAAAAAGTGACACAAATGCATGCTTGCTACAGTGTTTAAGTGTCCTAAGAAGTGTTGGAGAAGTCTTGAGTTCAAGCCTTGGCTTTCACAAAAAAAAATTGCTTTTTATGGAAAAAACCCTATCTTTGGCCAGTAGGGTTATAAGTTAATTTTGGTAAAAACATGACAGAATGGGCCTGCTGATCTAGCGGATAGTGGCATGCGGAGTGTGCTAGTGGTTTGAGCTTCGAATCCATGCTTGTGCAAATGGAGATTATTTTTACTGGTGGCTATGGGAGGAAGTTGTGTTTGACCGAAACATCGAGGAGTTTGAATGAGTTTAAATGGGGTTGTTGTTAGCTGAAATTGGGGAGTGAAAAAGGGGACTTTCGGTTGTTGAAGTGTAAACAAGAGGGATTTTAGGAGGAAATCAAGGATTTTTGAATTCGAAAGAGAGTTGTACCGATTTTGAACTTTTCTTATCAGAATTTCGGTTTGGACTTGACTGCTTTCTTTTCAATTCTGGTTTCTGACATCACGCTAACTTTTTGTTCAAGTGGGAGTCCGAATTTTCTTTTAGTTCCTTTTTACATTTTTGGTTTCTAAAATTCCCAACGAAAAGTGCTGCCGAAATTTCCTCCTTTCAAGTTTCGGTTCCCCTCTCTTGCTTTTTGCCCTTTTATGCAGCCATTTCTTTCAGTTTTCCTCTAGGCACTAGTGTTTTCTCTGAAAGTGGTTGATTCATCTCTTCTCCTCTTTGGGCCGAAACACCTTCTCCTTCTCCTCCTCTCTCTCAATCTTTTTGATTTCTCTTGCAAAAACTGAATGCCCCTTTTCAATTGTGTCGACTTCTAGGCTTCGGTATTGGCTGAATCTTGGGTAGTCTTCTTCTCAGGAAATTTTGATTTCTTGTTCTGTGGGTCAAATGTATCCTTCTCACTCATTCTCTATTCCACCTTAACGATTGTCATTTAACACTGTTTTGCCGATGTTGCTAGGGGCACGATCACAATAATCAAGGGGTTAGGTCGATTATTCTTTCCCAACAAGTGATCCTTTCACTCAAGATAAGTTCTTTAAGTACTAGTTATATTTATGTTGGGTTATAGATTCTTATGAACCAGTTAACTATTTCATGTTAAGGTTAAAGCATTAGAGAGAATACTTTAGTTTTGGAACAAGAGGGGTTCTGCGATTGTTCGATTGGTGCTTTAATTTCGGAAGCGTTTCGGCTACAATCTCATAACAGGTGTGTAATCACACTGCTATAATCATAAATCAGCAAAAGCCAGAAAACATGACTAGTGTCGCTACATGAGCGTGTGCTCGCTCGTGTGGTGAATTGAAATTACAAAATGTGGGCATTCGAGCATAGAGGTCACCATGAGCAATTTCATGGGCTTGGACCATTTTGGGCCATGTTGGCCCGAAATAGGCCGTGTGGGCCCCATGGGATTGTGGGCCCCACATGGGCATATGGAAATTGTTGGGCCAGGCTGGGTGGATTACACGGCCATGGCCATTTTTTGGGCTTTGGGCCCATTATCATTGACTGACTGTGAAGGCTACACGTGTTTCCCAAAACAACTGTGGACCTACTGTTGGGCCGGTAAGTGTACCTGGACCCTTATTTTTGTAAATGACTGATATACCCGTATGTGATGTATGACTGTTTGAGCATGCCATTTGTTCTGTATATAGATTTATATTATGTTGCATTACATGGGTGGGACATATGATTTTGGAGAAAGTGTACTGAAAGGTTATCAGCCTATTACTGGCAGCTCTGCTACAAATACTGTTTTAGTGTCGCAACCAGTGCTACTTGGAGTGTAAGGATGGGTGGGTCGATTTTATCCCTCGATGGTGTGTAGGGTTGGTATGGAGATGGTGTGTAGAGGCTGGATTCAGTAGGTTTTTCTGATTGCATACTTTACTGTTACTATTACTGCACTGATTACTGTTACTGCACTGTTTACTGTTACTGTAATGGGCCAAGGCCAATGCACATGACTATTTCTGTATTGAGATGGGTTCTAATTGAGACTGTGCTTGTTTTCTGACTGTTAGCTTATATGGGATTACACACTGAGTTTTAGTAAACTCACCCTTCTATGTATCTGTGCAGGTAATCCTTAGGCAAATCGGTGCTACGAGGGACTTAATGGTGGCCACACAACTTCTCTTGTTTTCTTATTTGATTTTTAATTTATAAGAAATTTAATTTGGGTATTTGGTTATGTAATAAGGCCTTTATGGATTTTAACTTAAATTTGGGTTTTTTTTATTTTATTGGGCTTATAACTACTAACAGTAGGAAAATACGCGTGTTTTCAAAAAGATAAATGTTTTTTCCCAAAACACCACATTTATGTGACATATTCTGAAAGCTTCTGCAGTAAACAGTTTTTTAAAAAGTAATAACAATTTTAATATGATTAGCATTTTGCTAAATAACTTGAGTTTTAAACTAAACGAACCTCTATAAGAAAATACAAAGAGGATAAGTTAAGATTGGGTTTTTACAATATCGTACTTTACGAAAATCACTTCAATGTGACATCGCCAGATTCGGCCATAACGTCCAGGCCAGGTTTGGGGCGTTACACCGTAATCCAGTTCCAGTGACAAATTTAGGTTAGGGGTGTTACATTTATTGGTATTAGAGCTATGTTTTAGTTGATTCTTAGACTAACGTAGCGTATATGATTCTAGCTATACATGCTCAAGCTTACCGTTTTAAAACATGTTTTTATATAGCAATGACATCGAATCGAGCTGTTCTGATGAAGTAGAGAGTAATGCTCAAGCTTCTATTCACAAGTAGCTTCGAGTTGTATGAGGCCTGTATCTGAGGGTCGAGGAAGAGAGGCTAAGGAAGCCTTCTTCCAGATGATGAATGAGTGGTTCACAGAGTTTGTACGGACAAATTCGACTGCTCGACAACATCCACCCCCTCCTATTCCTCAACCAGTTCCTGTGATTCCTCAAGGTACAAAACCAATTCAAGTTAGTAAGCCTCCTGTTGATAAGATTCGTAAGTATGGGGCTGAAGAATTCTGAGCTACTGCTAAAGAGTATCCTGAGAGAGTTGAATTCTAGTTAGAGAATACCATCAGGGTTTTTGATGAGTTATCTTGTTCAGTGACTGAATGTGTGAAGTGTGCTATATCTCTACTAAAAGATTCAACTTATCAGTGGTGGAATACATTGACTTGAAAAAAATACATCAATTATAGGTTTCTTGATCAGAAACGTAAAGAATTTTTGGAGCTTAAGCAGGGTCGTATGTTAGTGTCTTAATATGATTGAGAATTTGTTCGATTAAGTAAATATGCTCGAAAGTGCATTCTGACCAAGGCTGCAATGTGTAAATAATTTGAAGATGGATTAAACGAAGATATAATGCTATTAGTCAGGATACTTGAGTTAAAAGAATTTGTTGTACTGGTTGATCAGACACATAAAGCCAAAGAGCTGAGCAAAAAGGAAAAGACACGCTGAATTTAAAGCTAGAGATTTGAGAAAGAGATTGATGGGAAAGTCATATCAATTAGCATCGAAGAAATCTAAAGAACATCACTACCGTTCTACTGCTTTTGTGGGACATTCTAATAGACATAGAGATAGAGATATGAGAGGCTCTAATCCTAAACTCCAAGCTACCTCTGTAGCGAGTGTGGGTAGTGTTAGAAACACCTGACCTAAGTGCAAGCACTGTAACAGGCCACATTATGGTGAGTGTCGAATGAAAACCAGAGCATGTTTCAGATGTGGTTCCTTCGACCATTGTCTTAGAGATTGCCCTGAAAAGTCTGAAAAAGAGAAAGCTCAGACTACGAGGCCGAGCAATACTGCTACGAGAGGTGGACCACCTCGTATTCCTGGAAATATAAGTGGTAGCTATGGTGTGGCAAAAGATTCTACTGCAAGATCCAAAGCACGAGCACAACCTAGGGCGTATGCTCTTTACGCATGCGAAGATGCTTCTGCGCCAGGTGTTATTATCGATACTTTCTCTCTTTATGATACTGATATAACTGCTTTGTTTGATCCCAGATCGACTCATTCATATGTTTGCACGAATTTAATGTCTAGTAAAAATTTACCTATTGAGTCCATTGAATTTGTGTTTAAAGTATCGAACCCCCTAGGCCAGTATGTGCTAGTTGATAAGGTTTGCAAGAATTTTCCATTGATGACTTGGGGTTATAGTTTTCCAGCTGATTTGATGCTATTATTGTCCAATGAATTTGATGTGATTTTGGGCATGGATTGGCTAACTCTACATGATGCTGTGGTAAATTGTAGGTGAAAGCTTACTGTATTGAAATATCAGAAAGGTGAGATGTTTTGTATCGAATCAGATATTTTGAGCGGGTTTCCTATTGTGATATCAGCCATGTCAGCACAGAGATATGTGAGAAAAGATTGTAATACTTACCTTTACTAATGTATTGGATACTAAAGTGTCTGAGTCGAAGCTTGAATCACTGCCAGTGGTTTGCGAGTATCACGATGTGTTTCCAGAGGACTTAATCGGATTATCGCCAATTAAAGAGGTCGAGTTTGCATAGAACTTGTAATGGGAACAACATCAATATCTATAGCACCTTATAGAATGGTCTTACAAAGTTAAAAGAGTTGAAAGTATAGTTGCAAGAGTTGACTGATATGGGTTTTGCTTGCCCTAGTTTTTCACTTTGGGGTGCACAGGTTCTGTTTGCTAAGAGAAAGGATGGATCAATGAGATTATGCATTGACTACTGTCAGCTCAACAAAGTTACAATCAAGAATAAATATCCACTACTTCGCATTGACATGTTGTTTGACCAGTTGAAAGGTGCCATAGTGTTCTCGAAGATTGATCTTCATTTTGGCTATTATCAGCTACAACTGAAAGGTTCGGATGTGCCGAAAACTGCATTTAGAACTAGGTATGGACACTACGAATTTCTTGTGATGCTGTTTAGTTTAACTAATGCACTTGCTGCATTTATGGATTTGATGAACAAAATCTTTAGATCGTATTTAAACAGTTTTGTTATGGTATTTAATGATGATATTCTAATATATTCCCGATACAAGGTTGAATATGTCAAACATCGGAGAATTATTTTGTAAAACCTACGAGATAAAAAACTGTTTGCTAAGTTTAGCAAATGTGAGTTTTGGCTCCAAGAAGTCGGGTTTTTGGGGCACATAGTATCGGCAGAAGGCATCAGAGTTGATTCGAGTAAAATTTCAGCGGTTGTTGACTGGAAACCATCGAAAAATGTATCTGAAGTAAGAAGTTTTCTAAGATTAGCTGATTATTACCGGAGATATGTAAAAGGGTTCTTAATGTTAGGCACACTGATGACACGACTATTACAGAAATATGTGAAGTTTGAATAGTCTAATAAATGTTAGCAAAGTTTTAACTAGTTGAAAGTACTATTGACCAAAGCAGTAGTTTTGGTTCAGCCTGAATCGGGTAAAGAATTTTTGATTTTCAATGGTGCGTCATTAAATGGTTTAGGCTATGTTTTGATGCAGGAAGGCAAAGTTATAGCTTATGCCTCCAAATAGTTAAGGCCGTACGAGAAAAACTATCCAACACATTACTTAGAGTTGATAGCTATTGTGTTTGCGTTGAAAATTTGGCGACACCATTTGTTTGGTGAAAAGTTCCACATATTGACCAATTACAAGTGTTCAAAGTATCTGATGTCGTGGAAAGATCTAAATCTGAGATAACGTAAATGGCTTGAACTGTTGAAAGATTAAGAGTTAGTTATTGATTATCACCTGGGCAAAGCAAATGTAGTTGCTGATGCTTTGTTCTACGAGCGATGAATACCCGATTGTCACTATTTGATGATCGCTTGATCTTAGCCGAGTTAAAAGCTAAACCGACATTTTTACAACAGATCTGTGAAGCTCAGAAACGTGATAGTGAGATGTTGGTTAAATGGGTATAGTGTGAGTCGACTTCTGATTCAAAATTTCAGATAGGACCTGATAATTATTTGTTATTCAGAGGTAGAGTTTTTGTACCGAGTAATCCAGAACTTCTACAGAAAATTTTGCACGAAGCTCATAGTGGTAGCTTGTTTGTTCGTCCAGGGAGCAATAAAATGTACAATGATTTGAGGTAGATGTACTAGTGGCTAGGAATGAAACGCGAGATCTGAAATTCATAATGGAAAACTGAGTTTGCGATTTATCGGGCCGTATGAGATTACTGAAAGAGTCAGACCTGTTGCTTACATATTAGCTTTACCATCAGAACTTGAAAGAATTCATAATGTCTTTTATGTGTCTATGTTGCAATGATATCGATCTAACCCTTCACATGTTATCTCCCTAACGGATGTTCAAATTCAGCCTGATATGACATACAATAAAGAACCGATTAGAATTTGACATGAGAGGTGAAAGAATTGAGAAATAAAACATAACTTTAGTAAAATTTCTCTGACAGCAACCTGAAATAGAAGAAACTACCTACGAACTCGAGGAAGCTACGAGAAAGCAATATCCAAACCTCTTTTCTGGTAAGATTTTCGGGGATGAAAATCTGTTTAGATGGGAGAGTTGGAACAACCCATTTTTAATGAAATCAGAATAGTGGTTTTGAAAGCACAAATTTGAAGTCAAAAAATTCATTTTATTATTATTTTATTGTCTACAGCATGATAGAAATACCATAAATTTTGTTAAGAACTTTTACCGTTTACATATTCAATTTGATAAAAAGGACTAAATCGCGTAAAGAACAAAAGTTGGGTTCTAAGAGCTAAAGGTATTAAATAGCTATGGAACTTAAATGTGGAGGTCCTTATATGGTAATTTGCCTAAAAATGATTGTGGATGTACATGGCTTTGTAGTGTAATTATTAATGTGTTAATAGGTTCAATAGGTAATTATGTAATTAATGTTATAATAATTAAAACCAAATTAAAATATCATTTGGTATCATCTTCCTCAACCGATTTTTAAGCAAAAAAATCCCATTTTTTCAT
This sequence comes from Gossypium hirsutum, assembly GCF_007990345.1. Lineage (NCBI taxonomy): Eukaryota > Viridiplantae > Streptophyta > Magnoliopsida > Malvales > Malvaceae > Gossypium > Gossypium hirsutum. The sequence continues at coordinate 77,007,340 of NC_053429.1, read as the reverse complement.
GCTTCACATTCGACCAAGCTTGTGTGTGCAATTGGTAAGTGATTTTTGTCCCGTTTTTAATTATTTCTACATTTTCGAGATCGTTGTAGCTTAATCTAGCTAGTCTGGGGACTAATTTGTAAAATTGTTAAATTATTTGAGTTTTCCATTGGTTAATATGTTAGGGTTTTGAAGTTTAATGGTAGGAAATGAATGGTTCTTGTTAGATAAACAACTTTTGGAAAGGAATTTTTGATGAAGGTATCAATTAAGGATTAAATTGAAAAATATGAAAAATTATGTTGTAAATTTTTGAATTTGTGAAAAATGTGGGCTGCTATAAGCATGTATATAATTCAGCTATGATGGGTTGTAATGAAATTGTGCAAATTTCCATTTTTATGAGATAAGGACTAAATTGCAAAGAACTAAAAGTATAGGGGAAAATGATAATTTTTCCAAAAGTGCGCGTTGGACTAAATTGAAAATGAATTATCCTAAATAGAGTTCAATTCATTCGTATAGATCCTGTAAGACCTTATACGGAGTTAGATCGAGGCAAAGAGAAAATCTCGGATTAGTCACCTCTGTATCTATATACACTCATTGACCTAAGTTCATGTAATTAAATTGTACATTTATATGTTTTAAATTGAATTATATGTTTGTGAATTGTGTAATCATCATATATGAATATCGATTGCATATTTGACAACATACAAGGATTACCGAGCCTCGTTTGAACCTTAAGAATTTGTAGGATACAAATGACATGTCATTATGGTTACCGATTTCAGCTCGTATGAGCTTACCGATACTCAGCTCGCATGAGGTTACTGTTACTTATCTCGGAGGAGCTTACCATTTACAGGTCATAAGAGCATACCGATTCAGATCTTGTATGAGCATAAATGTACAGGAATTAACGGATTACAGTTTAGTACACCTCGTGTGTACTACCCGCGTTTCTAACGATATTCTAAATGGTTCAACGGGCACTGTTTTGTTACTTGATTACATGAGTTCAATATGAACTAATACAGGTACGTACATGAGATATATGAAAAGATTTATACATGATATATAGTTGCATGAAATGGAAATTATATGTACTTGGAAGTTTGATTATTGTTGAATTCATACATGTTTCTTGATATTATATGAATTACATAACTAATATAGTTGTTGAGGATATGTGTTTAAGCTTTTGGCCAAATTAGGTTTGGATATGCTTTGTATGCTTACCTTAAATGTGACTAAATGGTAAGTTAATTTCTTTGTTATACGAACTTACTAAGCTTAAATGCTTACTCCGTGTATTTTCTGTGTTTTATAGTGATTCAGAAGCTCGTTCTGGTTGGAAGCTATTCAGAGCTATAGCATACTATCTATCAGCTCTTTTGGTACTTTTAGTTGTTTTAGTTTGATTATAATGGCATGTATAGAATATTTTGGCTAATGTTGGCTTATGTGTGATGTTGTGGTTATGGCCATATGCTTTGGCTTATGTTTTGGTATATTTTGCTATGTATATATATAAATGGTCTTATCATGTTTGATGTGTGGTTTGGTATAGCTAAGATGTGAGTTGATTTATGTTGTATGGATGAAAATTTAAATTGTAGTTGAATATGCATTTGGATGTGTATTATAATTTGGAGTGATTTAGTGCTTATTTGGAGTGTTGGTGTTCTTAGTGCACAATTTACAAGTGACTAACATGACCATTTGATGCTAGAGATCAAGTACATAAATGGTACTAAATGGTATATTTTGATTAATGATCCACATGGTAAGTTTTGGTATAAATATGCATATGAGTTAGTTAAACAATTGAATACATTGAATGTTTAGATTTACATGTTATAAGTTGTTATTTGAGGTGTCGAAGGGCATATTGGTTGTATGTGATGATTTTACATGTTTAAGGCTTGAATTTTGGCTTGTTTTGGATGCCTATTTATGACTTGTGTATATAAAAAATGTTGTTTGTAGGTTGATGCCAAATTGGATGAGAAATGTGGCTTGTAAAATGGTCTATTTTTGCCCACACGAGCAGAGACACGGGTGTGTGTCTCAGCCATGTGTGACTCACAACCAAGGGACACGGCCGTCGGCCTGGTCAAACGGCCGTGTGACCCCTTGGAACAATGGAAATGTGCAAGTGTATAGAATCAGAACAAGTAATAAAGTGACAAGTAAATGTCGAGTTATTGTACCCATAGGGACTGTGAAAAGAATTATTTATGAAACTAATTAAAACACTTTGGTGAAGGAAAGTATTTTGATTTGAGGAGGTGATTAAAAACTAGGATTTTATCTAAGTAAAATAAAAAAAATAAAATAAAAGTTCCAATGCACGATTTGAAAAGATGATTTTAATCTAAATGACATAATTGTGCTAGATGAATTGCATTTCTTAACTTAGAATTATTAAACTCATGTTCATGTTGTTACAGATAAATTCACGGCAACTCGGTAATTTGCTAAAGTATGAACATACTTACCTACCAAAATCCATTTATCTCTTGACTATATCTCTATGTCAATTGAATCGATTAAACAAATTCTAATAAGCAAATGCGTTAATGCACATACATACTTATGAAATTAAAATAATCTCTTGTACATATCTCTAGGCCAATTCAAACAATTAATTCAATCTCATAAGCACATAATTACGTGAATTAACAATGTATTTCTACTTTGAAACAGTTTAATCACAATAATCTTGCAAGTTATGCAAGGCTAATGTATCGCTAGATACTGTTTCTAATTTAACTCTCAGCTACCTTAGATGATTAAACATGCACTGATTAAGGATCGTGTCAATTAATTAAAATTTCAATCCGTTTAAATAATTAATTTATTACTTACCTTACAATTGTAATGCAAGAATAACTTAGTCATGGTTTTACTTAATCAAACATCTTACTGAGGCCTATAACAACACAAACACAATTTTAATAAATTAAGTAGTTGAAATGCAATCAACCTAACATGAATTAAATTTAAGACATGTTGATTAAATTAAACATATCAACATCACAAATATTCATAGACATGTTCATCATAATAACAACAAAATTAAAAGGATAGGGAACAAGAATCAAATCCAGTGTTTTCTCCGTGGCTTGACTAGTTTGCTCCACTCCTCCTTCTCTGCTTGTTCTTATTGAACTAAGGCTTCTATGAACACTTGAATGCTACTCCAAATGGTGGTTGATTGAATCTTTTTCTAGAGGTAAAATCGGCAAGGGAATAGGGGAAGAAAATGAAGAACAATGGAAGGGAATGAAGAGAGAAAAATGAGAGAGAAGTGAAGAGATGAGAAGGGTTTAGATGTTTGAAGTGAGCAGCCAAGGTGGGTATTTATAGGTTGAGAAGGCTGCTAAAAATAGCCAAAATCAGTAGCCAAATATTCCCCCCATGGCCGGTCACACACGTGGCATGTTTGAAGATTTCAAACATGCTATTTTAAGGTAGGGGCAAATCTAGAAAGGTATAAATAGTGGGTGGTTAGAATGCAATTTGAAAGAGTCTTCAAGGGTCATTTTTCAAGCCAAATAATCAGCCAAGCAAGCTGATTCGGTCAGCATGTGCGACGGTTTTGGGCTGCCCAATGCTCGATTAGATCGGTTTAGCTTAATTGGGCCACTTTTCATAATTAATTAATAATAATTTATTTAACCCAAATTAAATTGGATTAAAATTAAAATTAATTATATTATAAATTAATACACATAATTGGACCATCTTCGACTGAAAAGTTAAGTCGCCTTGATGCTTCAAAATTGCTTCTCAGTTTTGCGCTTCTAACAGTGTCTGTAGAGCCATTTTTTGCCCTTTTCAAAAATCTGTCGAAAATAATAAAAAATAATCAAAATTTGGTATAAAATTAATTAAAATTCAACTTTTTTATAATTTTACTGTACTTTAATTATTTTATAATAATTATATATTTTCCGACAAGAATTTTATCGAAACTACATGAGTTTGAGTTAAAAGGGCATGAAAAAGTGTGTATATTTTTATGTTTCCACACCCCCAAACTTAACTCATTGATCGTCTCGAGTAATGCAGAAATTTGAAAAGAATTTTTCAAAAAACACCTTTGAAGAATTTCTTTAAAACAACATTCTTCCCAAAATTATGATTTTAGTATACTTATGCTCAAAAACAAGAAATTTGATAATTAGGCTACTTTAGTATACATATCATTCAAATTAATCTCAAAAACTATTATGATAGCAAAAATAGACTAAATTCTTTCTCAATAAAGACATGTAAATCCTTATCACTTTGATTTTATTCCCTTATTTAAGATTAAGCTGCAATTATTAAGTTTAATTTATACCTTCATATGTTCAACATAGCAATTTCTCTCCACTAATGTAGGTAGCACAGAAACTTGAATCAATAGGTCTTTTAAATAGGCTGTAACGTGGCTAGGCTAATGGTAGGTAAAAGATAGATAAATTTATGCTAACTTGAATCGGACCTTCGAAATAATTACCTTCAATACACCAACATATTTTGCTTTCACATGATCTTTTATATATCTATTTCTTTCAAGTACATATGCTCCCTTGTTTTTTTTTCTTTTTCTCTCTTTTTTTTTTAATTTCACGAGCATTTTGTTGTATGTATTACAATTTTTTGAGCATTTGATACTTCTTTTCCACTCCCCAAAACTTATTTTCAAGGAACATTCTGAATAGTACTGAGTCTAGTGTCTAGGACAATTTAAAGATAATTGAGAGAAAAGTGAAAACAATTTGTGATTATTTGAAAGTAGCTTCTGATAGACGAAAATCCTACCCAGATTTGAAACAGAAAGAGATTGAGTTTCAAGTCGGTGATAAAGGTATTCCTGAAAGTGTTTTCGTGGAGGAAAGTTCTTAGATTTGGCCGAAAGGGTAAGTTGACTCTGCGTTTTATTAGACCGTATGAGATTACCGAAAGGATAGGGCTGGTAGCATATCAGTTAGCTTTGCTATCTGAGTTGAAAAGGATTCATGATGTGTTCCATGTGTCTATGTTGTGCCGATACCGATCAGACCCTTCGCATGTGATTTCACCAAAAGAGGTCGAGATTCAACCGGATATGACTTAGGCAAAGAGCCAATTAAGATTTTGGCTCGGGAAGTCAAACAATTGAGAAATAAAAATATTTCCCTTGTAAAAGTTAAACAATTGAAAAATAAAAGTATTTCCCTTGTGAAGTTTTATGGCAAAGACATGGGGTTGAAGAGGCTACATGGGAACCCAAGGAAACCATGAGAAAACAATACCTAAACCTTTTTACCGGTAAGATTTTCGGGGTCGAAAATCCCTAAGGGGGAGAGTTGTAACATCCTAATTTTGGGCCTTATCGAAATAGTGGTTTGAGACCACAAATCTGAAGTAGAAATAATTATTTTATGAATGTGTTGAGGTCTATGATATGTTTGCATTATTGTATGAAAGTTTCGTTAAGAAATTTTGTTGATAGAGTGTCCAATTTGATTTTTAGGAATAAATTGCAAAAGTTGCAAAACATGTGATTCTAGAAGCTTTAAGCATGAAATAGCTATGGATTATTAATTAGAGATCCTTAAATAGCAATTTGACCAATTTTTATTTTTATGGACAAAAATGGGCATGAATAAGAAAAAATTGAAGGTTTAGTAAAAAGGGCATTTTGGTCAGTTTGTTAATGAAAGAATAAGGAGGGAAAATTATGTCAAAATTTGTTCATCTTCTCCATGCCATAACCGAAATTCCCAATGTCACCATAGCTAGGGTTTCTTCAACTCTCAAGCTTGACTGTAAGTGCATTCTAGCCCCGTTTTTAATGTTCTTTACATTTTTGAAGTTGTTACCAACCGATCTAGCCATTTTCTACCATTTATTTGAGCTAGAGTTGATGTTTAGGGTTTGACCCATGTGTCATGCATGTATTTTTATGTTTCATGGTAGATTATGAAAGTTAGATGTGTGATGAACATCTTTTACTAAGTGGTTTTCAATGAAAATAACTAAAAAGGACTTGTTTGTAAAACTTGTAAAAATGGGTAGTAGAAATGTGATTTGATGAAAAATATGGGTTGGTATAAGCATGATATAGGTTCGGCTAGGCTTGAGTAACAAAGAAAATTAGTACATTTCATTTTATGAGCCTAAAGACTGAATTATAAATATGTGAAAGTTTAGGGGTAAAATTATAATTTTTGCAAAGTATGGTTTTTAGATGATTTGAACAATGTGGTAATTAAATGAGCTAAATTTGCTATTATAGATCAAGAAAAATGGAGTCCAGACTTAGATCGGGGAAAGAATAAGGTTGTCGACTAAGTCGAATTAGTTAGCCATATTTTGTACCAAGGTAAGTTCATACATAAATAATGCAATATTATGATCATATTCTTAATGAATTAATATTGTATGAATTGTATAATTGATTCGATGAACACATTCGACAAGTTCCGACAAGAGAGAGAAAATCCCTTTTAAACCTTACGAATAGAATAGGATACGAGTGACATGTCACTAGGACCCCATGTGATATATATGATTATGTGATCTGGGTGCTGGTCATGTACATCCTACTGGTGACTAGGTAGTCCGGCATGTGTTGTGGATACTTGACAGCTTGTGTGAGCTGCGCATGTAGCTATCTCTCGATTGTCAACTTGTGCGAGCAGACCCGTGATTAGCTCGAGAGTGAGCCTTTATGTGATATGAAATATGAGGTAGCTTTGGCTACATATGTGGCACTTGTGTGCAAGGACCTTCTGTGTACTCATTTAGTATTCCAAGTGTTAAACGTGTATGTCAAAAACGAGAAAGAGTATGTTAAGTCATGAGTTGATACAAGTATGTATGAAAAACTCATAAGAATAAGCTTGTTAAATGATGAGCTTTTGGTAAGATTAAGAATGATAAAGTTATGGTTATGAAACTATGATTATAAATATGTGATTTATGTTAAGTTAAATTATATAATATTCATGCTAATGTTACTTAATATTGTTTATTATTGCATGTGAACTTACTAAGCTTTATGCTTACTCCCCTTTCCTTTCCATTTTCTTATAATATCATCAAGCTAGCTTGGGAACCGAAGGATGTCGGAGCTCGATTCACACTATCAAATTAATCCTTTGGATATTCATGATTTCACATTTTGAGTATGGCATGTATAGGAGACTTGGTCTTTTTGTTTATGTGTCATATTAATTTGGCCAAGGGTGTTGGCTTATAATGATTTGATGATTCATTTTGTATATGGCCATGAGATATGGCTTATATTGATTATTGGGTTGTAAGCTTATTTATACATGTATGCATATGCCTATACCTTTGAGATGTGTTTGTGATTTGTGTATATGACGGGTTATGTTATTAGTTATGAATGCTGGTTGATTTAATTGAGATGTGTTGGTACAATGACAACTAAGGTCCCAATGTGAAAAATAAAAGTAAACTTATAATTCTTGATGTATGAGAAATTGTAGGTTTGGGCTTGACAAAGTGTAGTGTTTTGTGTATGTACTAGTTGATATGATAGTGTCATGATCATGACTTGTTTGATTGTGTCTAAGTACTCAATTATGCCATGTTAAGTGCCTTTAAAGTTATGTATGTGTTTGAGTATATAAGGGTGGCAAATGGCTTGGAAAATAGCCTCAAAATTGTCCACACGGGTAGACACACGGGCATGTGTCTAGGCCGTGTGTAACACACAGTCTGCCCTATGGGCCTATGATCTGGCCGTATGTCCCCTGCACCTTAGTTTTGAGAAACAGAATGCCAGTAGTAAACACACGTGCATGAGACATGGCCGTGTGTCTCGTTTGTGTGAGAGATCTGGCCATAGGACATGGGCTTGAGCCCAGGCCACGTGAAGTTGCACTTTAATTGCAAAAATTAAATTCACCACACAGCCTAGAACACGGGCGTGTGATTTGGCCGTGTGACCCTATTTTTTGATGACGTCACAAATAGAGAGCTACACGGTCTGAGGACACGGGCATGTCTGAAGCCACACGGGCGTGTGTGACTACATTACCTACCCACAAGGGCATGTGGCCCTCCAAAGCATGAAAAGTATCTAAGTGTTGTAAAAAATTTTGAAAGTTCTCAATTTAGTCCCGAACCACTCCCAATGTATGTTTTGGGCCTCGTAGGCTCGTAATAGGGACGATATGAACGTAGATGAAAAATTTTAGTTTGGATGGAGATTTATGTCTCGATTTTGCATGATTGCTTGTGTATAAGACCGGTAATGCCTCGTTCCCCGTCCCGATGTCAGATATGGGTAAGGAGTGTGACAGCCCAAAATTGACCCTAGTCGGGAAGTGGTTTCGGGACCACAAAACCGAGTCATAAAAATAATTGATTTCCATATTCTATGCTTATTATGTGTGTACATGAGTATGTGGAAGTTTCATTCTCCAATTTTGCCAATCGCATGAGAAATTATTAAATAGGGATTGATATGAGACATGGTGAAAATATGATAGGCTAATTTAAAATGGTCTATTAATGCATGTTGTGAAAATGATGGGTTTGCATGTCAAATTACCCAAAATTTGAGCTAGTGGTTGGCCATGCTATGGGTGGAAACATGTTGGGAACATGTTGGCCTAGTGAGGTATGTAGGAAAAAAATAAAATAAGGGGCATGGGCATAAAATAATGAAAAGGAGTATGATGAATACAAAAAAAAAATGTGTGTAGTTGTTTCCCCCCCCCATTGCCGTGAGCTAAAGAAAAGAAAGGAGAAAATTTTTGTTCATCCTTTCTCATCTTCATTTAGCCGAAACTAGAAAGAAAAAAACAAAGAAAAAAAAAATGCTCATCCTTTGGTTCATCCTTGGCCAAAAATTTTAAGGAGGAAGGAAGAAGAAAGGTTGAAGAGGTTCGGCCATGCATGTAGCTAGGCTAAGGTATGTTTGATGATGTTCCATGAGATGCATGCATGTTTTAGTTGTTAGCTTGAGTTCTACCTAGCCCATGGTCTAAATCTTGCTATGTGATGGAAATGACACTCGGCCATGGATGCATCATTCTTGGTTGATGTTTGATGTTGTGGTGATGAGGCATGAGGATGAGTTAAGATTCGGCCTAGGTGGAGTTTGTGTTAATGCCATTGCATGCTAAATATGAAGCTTGTTAATGATGCATGTGATGGTGGCTTGATGATTCTTGAACCTCCTTTTTAGCATTTTTGAGTGAGCACATATGTGCATTGGTTGCTAAATGGAGAAGAATCGGCTAGCAAGTTGTGTGCTAAGGCCGAATATAACTTTTGCATGTTAATGAGCAATGCATGTGTTAAATTGATGGAAAGGGAGAGGATGCTTTACTAGTGTGTATATGTGTGTATTAGCCAAGTTTTGAACTTGAAACAAAAGGGTGTTTAGTCAATACAAGTGACCATACTTGTAGAATGTATTAAGTGTTGAAATCGGCCCCAAAATAGACATGCATATTCGGCCAAGGGGGAAAAATTAGCTAAAATGTTGAGTTTGATTCATGATTCCGTACATATGTGACTTTAATGTCTAATGTATAAATATGGGCTAAGTGCCTTGTGTTCCTCTTTTCGATGCTCAAATGATTAAATCAATTTATTTGTTTAATTAAGCTCAAGAGCAAAGGGGAACTAAATCCGATAAAGGGAAGGAAAAAGTGGTCGAATAGCTATCGGAATCGTTCGACAACACCCGAGGTAAGTTCTTGAGTAAGAGAGCTTAAATTATGATGTGATTAGATCATGTTTTAAGCAAATTAAAATCATGCTCTTTGTGTGGCTATTGAGCCGAATTTGCAAGAATGATAAATGTCTTGTGTTTGAGTTTTGCTAACGAAAATGAAATACGAATGGGCCATTATTTATTGTTAAATGTGCATGGTTATTTGAATGATGTCCGGGCTAAGTCCCGAAGGCTTGTGCTAAGTGACAATATCCGGACTAAGATCCGAAGGCATTTGTGCGAGATACTAATTCCGGGCTAAGCCCGAAGGCATTTGTGCGAGATACTAATTCCGGGCTAAGCCCGAAGGCATTTGTGCAAGATACTAATTCCGGGCTAAGCCCGAAGGCATTTGTGCGAGTTACTAAATCCGGGTTAAGTCCGGAAGGCATTTGTGCGATTTACTAAATCCGGGTTAAGTCCCGAAGGCATTTGTGCGAGTTACTAAATCCGGGTTAAGTCCCGAAGGCATTTGTGCGAATTACTATAACCGGGCTATGTCCCGAAGGCATTTGAACGAGGAGCTATATCCGGTTAAATTCCGAAGGTACGTGATTTGGGAATGAATGAACTTGCTGTAAAATTCCAGTTAATACTCTCGAAACATCCCAACATTGAGGTATGTTTCGTATGTGCTTGAATTTAGTTGAGCCCTTACAAATAAGTATTCGCTCAGTTGATAAACGAGCTACCGACCTTTGGCTGAGTTGATCTTTTGTGTATGTACATAAGGGTTGATAATGTGAAGCAAGTACGATATCGTAAATTTGTGCATATGAAATTATCCGTTTAGCTATATGAATGCTATACTTTTGTTGTGCTGGAATTCCTTGCTCAAAACTTACTAAGCATAAATTGCTTACTCCGTTTCATTGCTCCTCTGTTTTATAGATTTGGTTCTCCAGCTATCGAACTCGGGATCTTGAAGTCAAAGTCGCCCACACTATCAAAGCCCCCCTTTTGGTACAATTTTGGTTGAACTTCGAAATGGCATGTATAGGACTACCCGTTTGTTGTGGGTCGTGGACCCTTTGGACTTGTATAAATTTTGGATAGCCATGCGAAAATGGCTTATATGTGTTTGAGTATAATGTTATAATCATTTGGTGTGGATATGCTTGACAAGGATTGGCCACGAGGATGGTTAATCACTTTCATAAATTGTGCTATTTATGCAAAATGGGCTAGTTGAATCATGGAAACCATGAAATAGGTAAAGTCTACCTTAAAGGCAGATGCTGACAGCAGCAGTGATGTAGATTTGGAAAATCACTAAAAATAGTAGGAATGGAATTAAATAGTGAATAAATTATGTAAACAAACCTTGATGAATCTACTTTCATAGGAAAGTAACGAAACAATCATACGGACAGTATGTTAAGAGATATTCAGGTTCTCGTGAGACAGGACCAGAACGGTTTCTGGATTCCCTGTTCCGACTTTGGAAATTCATTATAAATTAACCAGAGATAATTAGGAGTCATACCATATATGTATAGATTTCTCTCTGAGTCTAGTTTCTATAGAAACAAACAGCATCAGTATTGGAGCCCTGTACAAGGAGATATCCAAGTCGTAATGCGCAAAGGTCAGGGTAGTCGATCCCTGTAACATGGGAGAATTTGACTAATAAACTGTACTAATTGGCCCGACCAAAAATTCTAGAAACAAATATGTAGATGGGCATATGAGTCTAGTTTCAGGGAAAAATCACGAAACTGATTTTCGAGTTGTGAAACTCAAGATATGATTTTTAAAGCGACTAGTACGCAGATTGGCAGTGTCTGGGAAATATATTTTATAAGGGGTTTAAAGTTGTTAACACCTCGTGTTCGACTCCGGTGTCGGTCTCGGGTTCGGGGTGTTACATTTGATTGGTATCAGAGCTACGGTTTAGTTGATTCTAGGACTACCGTAATGCGTTGGGTCTAGCTATACATGCCATTTTATGTGATTACTTGATAGTGTGGTGATTTCTGACAATTGTAAATGTGTTTATTTATAGTAATGGATCCCGATCCCAACCGAGAGGTAGCTGATGATCTTGAGAGTGTAGCGCCTGCTGCCGCACAAGGGACAGCGCCGGCGGACTCTCAACCTAATGCTAGTAACCCGAATGATGAAGCTAGACAAGCTTTCTATAGCGTGATGAATGATTGGTTCAACCAATATATTCGAACTAATACGGCTATTCCACAACCTCCATTCCCGACTAATTCCACCCCCGCACCTACAATACCTCCGGAAACTGACCAAATAAGGTCAAATAAGCCCCCAGTTGACAGAATCCGAAAACATGGGGCTACTGAATTTAAAGCTACGGATAGCGACGATGCCGAGCAAGCTGAATTTTGGTTGGACAACACTATCCGGGTACTCGATGAGCTATCTTGTACACCCGATGAATGCCTAAAGTGTACTATCTCCTTGCTACGTGATTCTGCCTATTATTGGTGGTGTACTCTGACTTCTGTTGTGCCCCGAGAGCAAGTAACTTGGGAGTTTTTCCAAACTGAGTTTCGGAAAAAGTATATCAGTCAGAGATTTGTTGATCAAAAACAGAAGGAATTTCTTGAGCTTAAGCAAGGTTCCATGTCAGTTACTGATTACGAGCGAAAATTTGTTAGACTTAGTAGATACGCTCGGGAATGTGTTTCGTCCGAGGCTATCATGTGTAAACGCTTCGAGGATGGGCTGAATGAAGATATAAAAATGTTCGTTGGAGTTCTTGAAATACGAGAGTTCGTAGTACTGGTCGAGCGAGCTTGTAAAGCCGAAGAGCTTAGAAAAGAAAAACAAAAAGTTGATGTGGGAACTGGAGAGTTTCGTAAAAGATCTTCGGGAAAGTCTCTTCAACAGGCATCGAAGAAATTTCGAGATGATGCGGGCCAGTTTAGAGGTACTTCGGGCCTTTTTAGACGAGATCGTGATCGACCCCCTGTGGGTACACGAGGCACTTTGGTCGCCAGTGTTGGGAATGAACGTCGAGATAGAACAAAATGTCGATATTGCGGTAAATGGCATTCGGGGAGTTGTAGATTCCCTGACCGCTCCTGTTACAAGTGCGGATCAGTTGACCACTTCATTAAAGATTGCCCGAGGTTGTTTGAACAGAATGAAAATCAGAGTGGGAAACCGGGTGCTACCACTGCTCGAGGTAGACCATCTGGAAATACGGGCAATGCTAGTGGTGGTCAGAGAGGATCTAGAGATGCTACGACCAGATCCGAGGCTCGTGCGCCTGCTAGAGCTTATGCTATACGTGCCCACGAGGATGCTTCTTCGCCTGATGTTATTACCGGTACTTTTACTCTCTTTGATACTAATGTAATTGCTTTGATTGACCCCGGTTCTACTCATTCTTACATATGTGAAACCTTAGCATCCAGTAAGACTTTACCTATTGAGTCTACTGAGTTCATAATTCGGGTGTCAAATCCCTTGGGTCGTTACGTGCTTGTCGACAAAGTGTGTAAGAAATGTCCCCTAGAAATTCGAGGTTCCTGTTTTCCGGCGGACTTGATGCTTTTGCCGTTTGATGAATTTGATGTTATTCTTGGTTTGGATTGGTTGACCGCGCATGATGCGGTTGTGAATTGCAAAAGCAAGACTATTGATTTGAGGTGCGCAAATAACGAAGTAATCCGAGTTGAGTCTACGGACTTGGAGGGGATGCCAGCTGTAATACCAGCAATGTTGGCCCAGAAATATGTAAGAAAAGGGTGCGAAGCATACCTTGCGTATGTACTGGATGACAAAGAATTAGACAAGAAACCCGAATCTGTGCTGGTGGTTTGTGAATACCCGGATGTTTTTCCTGAAAGATTACCGGGTTTACCACCTGTTCGGGAGGTAGAGTTTGGTATTGAGCTTGTACCTGGGACTACGCCGATTTCGATAGCTCCGTATCGTATGGCACCAACCGAGTTAAAAGAGTTGAAAGCTCAGTTGCAAGAATTGACGGATAGAGGTTTTGCTCGACCAAGTTTCTCACCTTGGGGTGCACCAGTATTGTTCGTGAAAAAGAAGGACAGAACCATGAGGTTGTGCATTGACTATCGTCAACTGAATAAAGTGACAATAAAGAACAAATATCCGTTACCGCGTATCGATGATTTGTTCGACCAACTGAAGGGAGCCTCAATGTTCTCAAAAATAGATTTGAGATTGGGCTATTATCAGTTGCGAATTCGAGATTCGGACATACCCAAAACTGCTTTCAGAACGGGATATGGTCACTACGAGTTCTTAGTGATGCCGTTTGGGCTCACAAATGCCCCTGCGGTATTTATGGATTTGATGAATCGGATCTTCAGACCATATTTGGATCGGTTCGTAGTTGTGTTCATTGATGACATCTTGGTCTATTCAAGAGATGAGACCGAACACGCTGAGCATCTGAGGCTAGTGTTGCAAATTTTGCGGGATAAGCAGTTATATGCTAAGTTCAGTAAGTGTGAGTTCTGGTTAAGAGAGGTTAGCTTCTTGGGTCATGTGGTATCCACATCGGGTATTCGAGCTGACCCGAGCAAAATTTCAGCCATACTTAACTGGAAGCCTCCAAGAAATATTACCGAAGTTCGGAGCTTCCTGGGACTCGTCGGTTATTACCGACGATTTGTCAAAGGTTTCTCGATGATAGCCACACCAATGACGAAGCTACTTCAAAAGGATGTTAAGTTCGAATGGACGGAGAAATGTCAGAAAAGTTTTGATCAACTAAAAACTTATTTGACTGAAGCTCCAATTTTAGTGCAACCCGAATCAGGCAAAGAGTTTGTCATTTATAGTGACGCATCCCTACTTGGGTTGGGTTGCGTATTGATGCAAGAAGGTCGAGTGGTGGCCTATGCGTCGAGACAATTAAAGCCACATGAGAAAAATTATCCGACCCATGATCTTGAACTAGCTGCCATCGTATTTGCTTTAAAAATATGGCGACATTACTTATTTGGTGAGAAGTGCCATGTATTTTCGGATCACAAAAGTCTCAAAAATTTGATGACTCAAAGAGACTTAAATCTGCGACAAAGACGTTGGCTTGAGTTGTTGAAAGATTACGAGCTTGTCATTGATTACCACCCGGGAAAGGCTAATATGGTTGCGGACGCCTTAAGCCGGAAATCATTGTTTGCTTTACGAGCGATGAATGTGCACTTGTCTGTTCTACCCGACAATGTGTTAATAGCTGAATTAAAAGCCAAACCATTATTGATTCATCAAATTCGTGAAGCCCAGAAAGTTGATGATGAATTGGTTGCAAAACGGGCTGAGTGTGCTCCGAACAAGGAATCGGAGTTTCAAATTGATGATGATGATTGTTTGAGGTTCAGAAGTCGTTTGTGTATTCCAAGGAGTTCGGAACTCATTTCGATGATTCTGAACGAAGCCCATTGTAGCCGAATGTCAAGTCACCCGGGGAGTACGAAAATGTACAACGATTTGAAACGTTGGTTTTGGTGGCATGGTATGAAACGAGACATCTCCGACTTTGTTTCGAGATGTTTAATATGTCAACAAGTGAAAGCGGAACATCAAGTGCCTTCAGGATTACTTCAGCCGATCATGATACCCGAGTGGAAATGGGATCGAGTCACAATGGACTTTGTGTCCGGACTGCCATTGTCAACAAGTAAGAAGGATGCGATTTGGGTTGTTGTTGATAGACTGACTAAGTCGGCTCACTTTATCCCCGTGTGTATGGATTTTTCATTGGATAGACTAGTTGAATTGTACGTTTCTCAGATTGTGAGATTACACGGGGTACCTATTTCTATCGTGTCGGATAGAGATCCGAGATTCACCTCGCGATTTTGGAGGAAATTGCAAGAAGCTTTGGGTACCAAGCTGCATTTTAGCACTGCTCTTCATCCCCAAACCGATGGTCAATCTGAGCGGATAATTCAGATACTTGAGGATATGTTGAGATGTTGCATCCTCGAGTTCAGTGGTTCATGGGAACGGTATTTACCTTTGATTGAATTCGCTTACAATAATAGTTTTCAATCAAGTATTAAGATGGCACCTTACGAGGCTTTGTACGGTCGTAAATGCCGTACACCGTTGTTTTGGACCGAGCTCGGTGAAAGTAAAATTTTCGGAGTTGATTTGATTAAGGATGCTGAACAAAAAGTCAAGGTAATCCGTGAAAGTCTGAAAGCAGCACCGATCGTCAAAAATCGTATGCGGATTTGAAACGAAAGGACATTGAATATCAGGTGGGAGATAAAGTGTTCCTTAAAGTTTCGCCTTGGAAAAAGGTACTCAGATTTGGCCGTAAGGGCAAGTTGAGCCCGAGATTCATTGGGCCGTACGAAATCTCCGAACGAGTTGGTCCGGTTGCGTATAGATTGATTTTGCCCCCTGAGCTTGAAAAGATTCACGACGTCTTTCATGTTTCGATGCTTCGACGCTAGCGATCTGATCCATCGCACATAATTAGCCCATCAGAGGTTGAAATTCAAGCCGATATGAGTTATGAAGAAGAGCCGATGCATATCCTAGCTCGTGAAGTCAAGGAGTTGCGAAACAAAAGGGTTCCGTTAGTGAAGGTGTTATGGCTCAAACACGGGATCGAGGAAGCTACTTGGGAAACCGAGAGCTCGATGAAAGAACGACACCCAAACCTATTTACCGGTAAGATTTTCGGGGACGAAAATTTCTTAAGTGGGGGAGAGTTGTGACAGCCCAAAATTGACCCTAGTCGGGAAGTGGTTTCGGGACCACAAAACCGAGTCATAAAAATAATTGATTTCCATATTCTATGCTTATTATGTGTGTACATGAGTATGTGGAAGTTTCATTCTCCAATTTTGCCAATTGCATGAGAAATTATTAAATAGGGATTGATATGAGACATGGTGAAAATATGATAGGCTAATTTAAAATGGTCTATTAATGCATGTTGTGAAAATGATGGGTTTGCATGTCAAATTACCCAAAATTTGAGCTAGTGGTTGGCCATGCTATGGGTGGAAACATGTTGGGAACATGTTGGCCTACTGAGGTATGTAGGAAAAAAATAAAATAAGGGGCATGGGCATAAAATAATGAAAAGGAGTATGATGAATACAAAAAAAAATGTGTGTAGTTGTTTTCCCCCCCCATTGCCGTGAGCTAAAGAAAAGAAAGGAGAAAATTTTTGTTCATCCTTTCTCATCTTCATTTAGCCGAAACTAGAAAGAAAAAAACAAAGAAAAAAAATGCTCATCCTTTGGTTCATCCTTGGCCAAAAATTTTAAGGAGGAAGGAAGAAGAAAGGTTGAAGAGGTTCGGCCATGCATGTAGCTAGGCTAAGGTATGTTTGATGATGTTCCATGAGATGCATGCATGTTTTAGTTGTTAGCTTGAGTTCTACCTAGCCCATGGTCTAAATCTTGCTATGTGATGGAAATGACACTCGGCCATGGATGCATCATTCTTGGTTGATGTTTGATGTTGTGGTGATGAGGCATGAGGATGAGTTAAGATTCGGCCTAGGTGGAGTTTGTGTTAATGCCATTGCATGCTAAATATGAAGCTTGTTAATGATGCATGTGATGGTGGCTTGATGATTCTTGAACCTCCTTTTTAGCATTTTTGAGTGAGCACATATGTGCATTGGTTGCTAAATGGAGAAGAATCGGCTAGCAAGTTGTGTGCTAAGGCCGAATATAACTTTTGCATGTTAATGAGCAATGCATGTGTTAAATTGATGGAAAGGGAGAGGATGCTTTACTAGTGTGTATATGTGTGTATTAGCCAAGTTTTGAACTTGAAACAAAAGGGTGTTTAGTCAATACAAGTGACCATACTTGTAGAATGTATTAAGTGTTGAAATCGGCCCCAAAATAGACATGCATATTCGGCCAAGGGGGAAAAATTAGCTAAAATGTTGAGTTTGATTCATGATTCCGTACATATGTGACTTTAATGTCTAATGTATAAATATGGGCTAAGTGCCTTGTGTTCCTCTTTTCGATGCTCAAATGATTAAATCAATTTATTTGTTTAATTAAGCTCAAGAGCAAAGGGGAACTAAATCCGATAAAGGGAAGGAAAAAGTGGTCGAATAGCTATCGGAATCGTTCGACAACACCCGAGGTAAGTTCTTGAGTAAGAGAGCTTAAATTATGATGTGATTAGATCATGTTTTAAGCAAATTAAAATCATGCTCTTTGTATGGCTATTGAGCCGAATTTGCAAGAATGATAAATGTCTTGTGTTTGAGTTTTGCTAACGAAAATGAAATACGAATGGGCCATGATTTATTGTTAAATGTGCATGGTTATTTGAATGATGTCCGGGCTAAGTCCCGAAGGCTTGTGCTAAGTGACAATATCCGGACTAAGATCCGAAGGCATTTGTGCGAGATACTAATTCCGGGCTAAGCCCGAAGGCATTTGTGCGAGATACTAATTCCGGGCTAAGCCCGAAGGCATTTGTGCGAGTTACTAAATCCGGGTTAAGTCCCGAAGGCATTTGTGCGAATTACTATAACCGGGCTATGTCCCGAAGGCATTTGAACGAGGAGCTATATCCGGTTAAATTCCGAAGGTACGTGATTTGGGAATGAATGAACTTGCTGTAAAATTCCAGTTAATACTCTCGAAACATCCCAACATTGAGGTATGTTTCGTATGTGCTTGAATTTAGTTGAGCCCTTACAAATAAGTATTCGCTCAGTTGATAAACGAGCTACCGGCCTTTGGCTGAGTTGATCTTTTGTGTATGTACATAAGGGTTGATAATGTGAAGCAAGTACGATATCGTAAATTTGTGCATGTGAAATTATCCGTTTAGCTATATGAATGCTATACTTTTGTTGTGCTGGAATTCCTTGCTCAAAACTTACTAAGCATAAATTGCTTACTCCGTTTCATTGCTCCTCTGTTTTATAGATTTGGTTCTCCAGCTATCGGACTCGGGATCTTGAAGTCAAAGTCGCCCACACTATCAAAGCCCCCCTTTTGGTACAATTTTGGTTGAACTTCGAAATGGCATGTATAGGACTACCCGTTTGTTGTGGGTCGTGGACCCTTTGGACTTGTATAAATTTTGGATAGCCATGCGAAAATGGCTTATATGTGTTTGAGTATAATGTTATAATCATTTGGTGTGGATATGCTTGACAAGGATTGGCCACGGGGATGGTTAATCACTTTCATAAATTGTGCTATTTATGCAAAAAGGGCTAGTTGAATCATGGAAACCATGAAATAGGTAAAGTCTACCTTAAAGGCAGATGCTGACAGCAGCAGTGATGTAGATTTGGAAAATCACTAAAAATAGTAGGAATGGAATTAAATAGTGAATAAATTATGTAAACAAACCTTGATGAATCTACTTTCATAGGAAAGTAACGAAACAATCATACGGACAGTATGTTAAGAGATATTCAGGTTCTCGTGAGACAGGGCCAGAACGGTTTCTGGATTCCCTGTTCCGACTTTGTAAATTCATTATAAATTAACCAGAGATAATTAGGAGTCATACCATATATGTATAGATTCCTCTCTGAGTCTAGTTTCTATAGAAACAAACTTCATCAGTATTGGAGCCCTGTACAAGGAGATATCCAAGTCGTAATGCGCAAAGGTCAGGGTAGTCGATCCCTGTAACATGGGAGACTTTGACTAATAAACTGTACTAATTGGCCCAACCAAAAATTCTAGAAAAAGATATGTAGATGGGCATATGAGTCTAGTTTTAGGGAAAAATCACGAAACTGATTTTTGAGTTGTGAAACTCAGGATATGATTTTTAAAGCGACTAGTACGCAGATTGGCAGTGTCTGGGAAATATATTTTATAAGGGGTTTAAAGTCTGTTAACACCTCGTGTTCGACTCCGGTGTCGGTCTCGGGTTCGGGGTGTTACAAGGAGTGTTACATTTAGTGGTATCATAGCTACGGTTTAGTCGATTCTCGAACTAATGTAGCGTCTATATGAGTCTAGCTATACATGCCATATATATATTGTATGAGTCTAGCTATACATGCCATATATATATGTGATAGCGTGACGACTCCTGATTTTAAAATTGTGTTTTCATATAGTAAATGGATTCTGACGAGCCATGGCGGATGATGTAGAAAGTAATGCACTGGCTCCTACTCAAGGGGCAGTGCCAGTTCAAAGTAGACCCGTAACTGTGAGTCAAGAAGGAATAGAAGGGGATAAGGAAGTCTTTCTCCATTTGATGAATGCATGGTATACGGAGTTCGTTCGAACGAACCCGAACGCTCAAACCCTTCCACCCCCACCAAATCCTCAACGTATCCCTGTAGCCCCCCAAGTTGTGGAAACGGTAAGAATGAACAAGCCTCCGGTTGACAGAATTTGTAAACAAGATGCCGAAGAATTCCAAGCTAATATAGATGATGATCCCGAAAGGGCAGAGTTCTGGCTAGAGAACACCATCAAGGTATTTGATGAGTTGTCTTGCACACTTGAGGAATAGTTGAAATGTGTTATGTCACTCCTGAGAGACCCGACTCATCAGCGGTGGAACACCCTTGTGTCAGTTGTACCAATGGAAGAGTTAATTGGGAATTCTTCCAGGAAGAGTGCCGTAAGAAGTACATTAACTAGAGGTTTATTGATCAAACAAGAATGGAATTTCTTGAGTTAAAATAGGGCCGAATGACAGTAACAGAGTACGAGCGTGAGTTTGTAAGACTTAGCAAGTACGCCCGGGAATGTGTATCGACTGAGGCCATTATGTGTAAGAGATTTTAAGATGGATTGAATGAAGATATTTGATTGTTGGTTGGTATTCTTGAACTAAAAGAATTTTCGGTACTTGTAGAGAGAGCTTGCAATGCTGAGGAATTGGCTAAAGAGAAAAGAAAGGCCAAGATCGAAGCTAGGGACTCAAAGAAAATACCTATGAGAAAGTCATTTCAGTCTTCATCAAAGAAGTTGAGGGATTTCTATTCTCGTTCCAATGCTTTTGTTGGGCTCTCAAATAGAAACCGGGGTAAACAGTATTCAGGCTCGAAAGCTCAAACCACTTCGATTGCTAGTGTTGGAAATGCTCAACCAAATAGATTGGAATGTCCACATTATGGTAGACGTCACCCTGATGAATGCTGGATGAATAACCGAGCATGTTTCAAGTGCGGTTCACACGATCACTTTATCAAAAATTTCCCTGATATGGTTAAGATAGAAAATTTTCAGAGTGCAAAATCTGGTAATACTGCTATTAGAGGGAGGTCACAGAGAAATCTAGGAAATGGAGCAAGTAGTAAGAGTGCACCTAGAGATTTGGCTATGAAACTCGAGGGTAGTGTACTTGCGAGGACTTATGTCATTCGCACTCGCGAAGAGGCTTCACCTCTTGATGTGATTACGGGTACTTTTTCTCTCTATGATACTCATGTTGTTGCTTTGATTGATCTGGGATCAACCCATTCATATGTTTGTATGAAATTGGTATCTAGTATGAATATGCAAAATTTGTGATAAAAGTGTCAAACCCTCTAGGCAAGCATGTGTTAGTTGACAAAGTATGTAAGAATTGTCCTTTAATGATTAGAGGTCACTGTTTTCTGGCTAATCTTATGCTTTTTCCATTTCATGAAATTTGATATAATTCTTGGTATGGATTGGTCCACCATTCATGATGTGGTAGTGAATTGTGGAAGAAAAATTATTGAATTGAAATGTGAAAGTGGTGATATTCTTTGGGTTGAATCAGATGAATCAGATAGATTGCTAGTTGTGATCTCTTCTATGAAAGCTTAGAGGTATATGAGAAAAGGGTACGAATCTTATCTTGCCTTTGTGTTATTACCAAAATGTCTGAGTTAAAGATTGAGTCAGCGTCGGTAGTATGTGAGTATTCGGATGTGCTTCCGGAAGAGTTGCCTAGATTACCTCCATTTAGAGAAGTTGAATTTGGTATTGAGTTTGTGACACCCCTAATTTGACCCTAGTCGAAAAGTGGTTTCGGGACCACAAAATCGAGTCATAAAAATAATTAACCGTCATAGTTGATGCTTATTATATGTATATATGCATGTGTGAAAATTTCATGTTTGAATTTTGTTAATTGTAAGTGAATTTTATTAAATAGGACTTATGTGAGAAAATTTAGAAATGTGCTAGGCAAATGTAAAGTGGCCTACTAATGCATGTTATGAAAATGATGGGTTTGCATGTCAAATTACCCAAATTAGAGCTAGTGGCCGGCCATGCTATGGGGTGAAACATGTTGGAAACATGTTGTGTTAGTGTGTTATGTTAGAAAGAATAAAATAAGAGGTTAGTAATAAAGTAATGAAAAGAGAGGGGTGATGAAAACAAAGTTGTCTCATCCATGCCCCCCCTCCATTGCCGTGAATTGAAGGAAGAAAACAAAAGAAAAGAAAAAAAAATGTTCATCTTCTTCTCCTACCTCTCTCAAGCCGAAACTAACCAAGAAATGGAAGAAAGCACACCTAAGGCATTCGGCCATCTTGTGTGGGGGGGAATTAAGGTATGATATCATGTGATTCTTTTGAAATTTTTGTGAAGTTAAGTTTGTTTTGGTGCTCATAACATGACCCATGTGTTAATTTTTGAGTTTGTGTTGCAAGAAACATTTGGTTATGTCCTTATATGTCAAATTGATGATAAGTTTTTGATATTTGGTGAATGAATATGGGTTTCGGTCATGGTAGATAACAAAGAATGTGGTTGTTGTTCTTGTTAATTTGGATGAATTTTTGGTGGATAGATGCTTGAATCAAACAAATGATCATGTGTGTACACTAGGTGCTAGTTGAGAAGAATCGGTCACTATATTGGAGGCCATTGCCGAATATGAGTTTAGTTATTGAGAGTGATGAATGTGTTTTGAGTTGATGGAATAAAAGAATGCTTAAAGATGTGTCACAACAAAATATATGTTAAGCTAAGGTTGTTAAATTATCAATCTTTCTTCCTAGCCGAATATGTGTTTATAAAGTTGAGTTGTTAAATAGATTTTGAAGTTAGCCCATGTATTTATTTTTGAATTTAAGAAGAATGATACATTCGACTATGCTTTGATGTGCTTGGATTGTTTTTCATTGAGTAAATGATTGAGGAATGGTTAGAAGAATTTGAATGCTAAACTAGTTGATTTGTTTATAATGTCCGATTATGATCATTTATAGAGATGTGAATGAATTGTTGTTATGTGAATAAATATTTGTTTGATGATATATATATATGTATTCGGTAATGGGATAAAATGTGTATTAAGGTTAGTTTCATGGTGATTATGCTTGTGATGTTGGGTTAATATTCGGCATTGAGTAATGTGGGGTAAGGTGATTAATTGGCTATGAAATTAGCTAAACTGAATAGGTATGTTTAATGATATGCTTAGTATAATGTATGATCTTATAACTCGGTTTGGTATTGAGATAAAGGTTAGATGTATGATTGGATTTTGGTATGTGTTAAATTGGTCAATCAAAGATTAAATGATATGTGATTGCCAAATGTGATTGTTAAGTGAATAGTATTAGTTAAGTACTTAAGCAAATCTATTGTTTTACTTAAGTTTAAGAGCAAAGAGGATCAAAGTCGGATAGGGGAAAAGAGAAAGTAAACGAATAGCCGTGGACATCTAATCGTCGACCACTTCCGAGGTAAGTTTTAAGTGATTAAATGTTGAGTAAATTCAATCATAATAGGACATAATGAGTTGATTTAATAAGATATGATGTGGCCATGATATGTCTTAAACTCAAATGGTAAGTTCGTAAGTGTTTGGACTTGGAAATTTAAGAGCAAATTGTAATAATTTGCTTTGGACAGCAGCAGTAACGTGATTTTAGAAAATCACTATAAATTATTGGTGTGGAATTATAGGCTGAATAAAATATGTAATCAAATCTTAGTTAGTCTAGTTTCTTATAAAAGAGACCGTGGAAGCAAAGAAATTTCCTATAAAGAGATATTTAAAGTTGTGTGGGATAGTGTCAGAATGACTCCGAAATCCCCTGTTCTGTCTTTGGAAAATCATTATAATTTGTAAAAAAATGGTTATAAGATAAGATTTATATTCTTAGACTCCTTAATCAGTCTAGTTTCAAATGAAATCAAATAGAACACATTATGAATTCTGTACAATGAAAAATTTGATTCGTAGTGAAGAATGGTCAGATTAGTCAAACAATGAAACAGGGGAAACTTTAAGAAAAATCTGGTATTGATTGGCCAAATCTAAAATTCTGGAAATTTTATGGATGGAAGATATACGAGTCTATATTCAGGGAAAATTAACAGCAGGTGATTTGGAGTTTTGTAGCTCCAGTTATAAATAATTTAGTGACTATTGCTCAGGAAAACAGCTTGTAGTGAATATGTGATTTTGTTGTAAACATGGATAAAACTTGTTTTAGTTGCTCATAAGCTATTGATTAAACCCATACGTGAATTCTAAATCGTGATATTGTAAAACGATATGTGAGTGTTAGACGGATCTTTGATATTAAAATTTGTGAAATTGTAAGTTTATGAGTATTCGAATATGAAATGATAGTATGGCGTGAAATTGAATTATTCATTGGAAAATGATTGATGTAGATTCGGCCAAGACAAATTGTATACATGATAGTATATGTGGTATGTGAAGTATATTTGGATAATTGTGATGTGAATACATGAAAATTTATATTTTGATTTAGGATTTTATGTGATGAATGTGAACATGCATATATGTGATAAGGCCGAATTGTGATGAATGTGAGCATGCATATATGTGATAAGGCCGAATGGCCAATGTGATGAATGTGAGCATGCATATGTGTGATAAGGCCGAATGGCCAATGTGGTGAATATGAACATGCATATGTGGTAGAGCCGAATGGTCAATGTGAAATATATATATGAGATATGCATATGTGGTAAAGTCGAATGGTCAATGTGAAATATATATATGAGATATGTATATGTGGTAAAGCCGAATGGCTAGTGTGAAATATGTAGGCGATGTGCGTATATTGTGGCCGAACGACCAAATGTGAAAGGTGTGTATTATTAGATATTTGAAGAGGCAAATGAATTACAAATATGACAGTCGATGTGAATGTTGTAACATGTGATTAAATGTACATGAAACTTGGAAATATATTCCGGGTAAGACCCGATGACTACGTGTGGAGATTATGTCCGGGTAAGACCCGATGACTACGTGTGGAGATTTTGTCCGGGTAAGACCCGATAACTTCGTGTGGAGATTTCGTCTGAGCTAAAGGTCTCGCCGATAATCCAAGTAGAGGTTAAAGCTATAAGACTTCATAATAAGAATTGCTTATAAATATATTCAATGCGAAAGGTTAAACAGATATGTACTCCAAGCTTATATGTGAGCTTGATTTGAACTAAATCATAAGGTAGTTATGTGATGCATACGAGAGCAATCTATGAGACTATTCCTATGATTATGTGACATCGGATCAGTGTGAGAGGTTATGTGAGATCATACAATATATCTATGTCACATGAGCTCACTTTTATGTGAAAGTTTATCTGCCTATTGTATATGATGAGATGTGCATATTCGGTAAAGGGATGGTATGCCCGAAGGAAGAGTGAAATAAAATATACGAACAACTATGTTATAATTTGATTGTTATCTGTTGACACTGCTTAAAAGTTACTAAGCATTGTAATGCTCACTCCGTTTACTCTGTTTCCTCTGTTTTATAGATCTCATTGCGAAGCTACAGGCTCGAGGATCGTCAGCAACTAGTCACACTATCACTATCCACCGCTTGTTACTGTTATGTTTAGAATTATTTTATGGCATGTATAGAATAGACTAGTGGCGGAAGAATATATTTGGTTAATGTATATAAGCCATGCGAAAATGGCATCTTTTGAATGTTTACTTAGTGAAGTTTAAATTTTACCTCTGGCTGTGCTTAGTACTTATTTAAATGAACGATCTTTATTTCAAGAAAAAGTTCAAAAATTTTACTGTTCTGACATGAGTTACAAGTCCGGTAATGCCCCTTAACTATTCTGGCGACGGTTACGGGATAGGGGTGTTACAGAGTTAGTCCCTGGCACTGCGCCTATTTCAATTGCTCTGTATAGAATGGCTCTAATAGAATTAAAAGAGTTGAAAGCTCAGTTGCAAGAGTTGACGGATAAAGGTTTTGCGAGACCTAGTTTTTCTTCGTGGGGTGTGCTAGTATTATTTGGGAAAAATAAAGACGGCTCTATGAGACTCTGCATTGATTACCGACAACTAAATAAAGTGACCATAAAGAATAAGTATCCTTTGTCGAGAATAGATGATTTATTTGACCAATTGAAAGGGGCCACATGGTTTCCAAAGATAGACTTGAGGTCTAGTTACTATCAGTTGAAAGTTAAAGACTCAGATGTGCCAAAAAATGCATTTCGGACGAGGTACGATCACTATGAATTTTTTGTTATGCCTTTTGGTTTAACGAATGCTCCCGCTATGTTTATGGACTTAATGAATTGGATTTTTAGACCATACTTAGATAAGTTTGTGTTTGTGTTTATCGATGATATTTTGATTTATTCTCGAAATGAGTCCGAGCATGCCGAGCATTTGAGAACCATTTTACAAACTTTGAGAGATAAAAAGTT
This sequence comes from Gossypium hirsutum, assembly GCF_007990345.1. Lineage (NCBI taxonomy): Eukaryota > Viridiplantae > Streptophyta > Magnoliopsida > Malvales > Malvaceae > Gossypium > Gossypium hirsutum. The sequence continues at coordinate 76,981,036 of NC_053429.1, read as the reverse complement.
GTATGCTAAGTTAACTAAAAGTGAGTTTTGGCTTCGAGAAGTCAGATTTTTAGGGCACATTGTTTTGGGTGATGGTAATCGATTTGACCCGAGTAAGATTTCAGCAATTGTTGAGTGGAAACCGCTGAGGAATGTATCCAAGGTTAGAAGCATTTTAGGCTTAGCTGTTTATTACAGACGATTTTAAAGGATTCTCCATGATTGCTACTTCGATGACAAAGTTACTACAGAAGGATGTCAAGTTCGAATGGTCAGAAAGGTGTCAACAGAGTTTTGAGAAGTTGAAGGCATTGTTGATTGAGGCACTAGTTTTAGTACAACCTGAGCCGAGAAAAGAATTTGTGATCTATAGTGATGCATTCTTGAATGGAATGGGTTGTGTACTTATGCAAGAAGCCAAAGAGATAGCTTATGCCTTACGGCAATTGAAACCGTATGAGAAAAATTTCCGACACATGATTTGGAACTACCCGCCATTGTGTTTGCGTTGAAGATTTGGAGACATCATTTGTATGGTGAGAAATGTCATGTTTATACCTATCATAAATGTTTAAAGTACTTAATGACTCAAAAGGATTTGAATTTACGGCAAAAGAGATGGTTGGAATTGTTAAAGGATTACGAGTTAGTGACTGACTACCATCCGGGAAAGGCGAATGTAGTCGCCGATGCTTTAAGTAGAAAGTCATTGTTTACTTTGATGGCTATGAACACCCAGTTGACTTTAACTGATGATGGTTCAATTCTAGCCGAGTTAAGAGCTAGACCGACATTTCTTCAACAGATTTGTGAAGTTCAAAAATGTGATAGTGATTTACGAGCTAAAAGAGTCCAGTGTGAATCGGGTATTGAATCAAATTTTTGGATTGGTTCTGATGAGTGTTTGATGTTCGGAGATAGGATTTGTATTCCTAAAGATACCAAGTTAATTTAGAAGATTTTGCATGAGGTACACAGTGGTTATTTGTCAGTTCACCCTGGCAGTACAAAAATGTATAGTGACTTGAAGAAATTGTATTGGTGGCTGGGTATGAAAAGAGATATTTCTGAGTTTGTTTTGAGATGTCTGATTTGTCAGCAAGTAAAAGCTGAACACCAAGTACCTTTGGGTTAACTTCAGCCTGTGATGGTTCCCGAGTGGAAATGGGATAGAATCACTTTGGACTTTGCGACGGGTTTGCCCTTGACACCTGAAAAAGAAAGATGCCATTTGGGTTGTGGTTGATAGGCTAATGAAGTCGGCTCATTTTATTCCTGTATGTACCGATTACTCACTTGATAAGTTAGCTAATTTGTACATTGGTGAAATTGTTAGATTGCATGGAGTGCCTATTTCGATTATATCAGATAAAGATCCGAGGTTCACTTCACGGTTTTGGAAAAAGTTGCAAGAAGCTTTGGGTACAAAGTTAAACTTTAGTACCACTTTTCACCCACAAATTGACGGTCAGTCTGAGTGAGTAATTCAGATTCTTGAGGATATGCTCCGGTGTTGTGTTCTTGAATTTGAGGGTAGTTTGGAAAAATATCTACCTTTGGTAGAATTTACTTACAACAACAGTTTTCAGTCAAGTTTGAAAATGACACCTTATGAGGCATTGTACGGTCGTAAGTGGTAGCCACTGATGTATTGGACCGAACTTAGAGAGAATAAAATCCACGGGGTCGATTTAGTCAGAGAAACTGAAGAAAGAGTGAAGACAAATAGTGATTGTTTGAAAGCAGCTTCAGATAAACAGAAACCCTAGCAGATTTGAAATGGAAAGAGATTGAGTTTCAGGTCAGTGATAAGGTATTCCTGAAAGTGTCTTCATGAAAGAAAGTTCTTCGATTTGGCCGAAAGGGTAAGTTGAGTCCTCGTTTTATTGGACCGTACGAGATTACCAAAAGGATAAGACTAGTGGCATATTGGTTAGCTTTGCCATCTGAGTTGGAGAGGATTCACGATATGTTCTATGTGTCTATGTTGCGTTAATACTGATTAAACCCTTCTCATGTGATTTCACCAACATAGGTTGAGATTAGACCGTATATGACTTACAGTGAAGAGCCGATTAAGATTTTGGCTCGGGAAGTCAAACAATTGAGAAATAAAAGTATTGCCTTTGTGAAAGTTTTGTGGCAAAAACATGGGGTTGAAGAGGCTACATGGGAACCCGAGGAAACCATGAGAAAACAATACCCCAAAATTTTATCGGTAAGATTTTCGGGGATGAAAATCCCTAAGGGGGGAGAGTTGTAACATCCTGATTTTGGGCCTTGTCAGAATAGTGGTTTTGAGACCACAAATCCAAAGTAAAAATATTTATTTTATGAATTTGTTGAGGTCTATGATATGTTTGCATGATTGCATGAAGGTTTCGTTAAGAAATTTTATTGACAGAGTGTCCAATTTGATTTTTAGGAATAAATTGAAAAAGTTGCAAAACATGTGATTCTAGAAGCTTTAAGCATGAAATAGATATGGATTATTAATTAGAGGTCCTTAAATAGCAATTTGACCAATTTCTATTTTTATGGACAAACATGGGCATGAACAAGAAAAATTTAAGAGTTTAGTAAAAAGGGCATTTTGGTTATTTGGTTAATAAAATAATAAAAAAGGAAAACTAAGTCAAAATTTGCTCATCTTCCCCATGCCATAGCTGAAATTCCTAAGGTCACCATAGCTAGGGTTTCCTCAACTTTCAAGCTTGATAGTAAGTGCATTCTAGCCCCGTTTTTAATGTTCTTTACATTTTTGAAATTGTTATCAACTGATCTAGCCATTTCTACCATTTATTTGAGCTAGAGTTGATGTCTAGGGTTTGATCCATGTGTGACATGCATGTATTTTGATGTTTCATGGTAGATTATGAAAGTTTGATGTGTAATGAACATCTTTTATTAAGTGGTTTTCAATGAATATACCTAAAAAGGACTTGTTTGTAAAAGTTGTAAAAATGGGTAGTAGAAATGTGATTTGATGAAAAATGTGGGCTGGTATAAACATGATATAGGTTTGGCTAGGTTGGGTAACAAAGAAAATGAGTACATTTCATTTTACAAGCCTAAAGACTAAATTGTACGTAAACGTTTAGGGACGAAACTATAATTTTGCTAAAGTATGGTTTTTGGATTTGAACAATGTGGTAATTAAATAAGCTAAATTTGCTATTATAGATCAAGAAAAACGGAGTCGGACCTAGACCGGGGAAAGAACAAGGTTGTCGACTAAATCGAATTAGTTAGCCATATTTTGTACTGAGGTAAGTTCATATGTAAATAATGCAATATTATGATCATATTCTTAATGCATTAATATTGTATGAATTATATAATTGATTCGATGAACACATTCGACAAGTTCTGACAGGAGAGAGAAAATCTCATTTGAACCTTAGGAATAGAATAGGATACAAGTGACATGTCACTAGGACCCAATGTGTTATATATGATTATGTGATCCGGGTGCTGGTCATGTATGTCCTACCGGTGACTAGGTAGTCGAGCATGCATTGTGGATACCTGATAGCTTGTGTGAGCAGCCCGTATAGCTACGTCTCGACCGTCAGCTTGTGTCAGCAGACCCGTGATTAGCTTGAGAGCGAGCCTTTACGTGATATGAAATATGAGGTAGCTTTGGCTACATATGTGGCACTTGTGTGCAAGGACCCTCCTTGTATCCGTTTAGTATTCCAAGTGTTCAACGGGTATGTCAAAAACAAGAATGAGTATGCTAAGTCACAAGTTGGTACAGATATGTACGAAAAACTCATAAGAATGAGCTTGTAGGCGATGAGCTTTTGGTAAGATTAAGAATTATAAAGTTATGCTTACGAAACTATGATGATAAGTATGTGATTTATGTTAAGTTAAATTATATAATATTCATGCTAATGTTACTTAATATTGTTTATTATTGCGTGTGAACTTACTAAGCTTTATGCTTACTCCCCCTTCCTTTCCATTTTCTTATAGTACCGTCAAGCTAGCTCGAGAACCGAAGGACGTCAGAGCTCAATTCACACTATCAAATTAATCCATTGGATATTCATGATTTCACATTTTGAGTATGGCATGTATAGGGGACTTGGGTCTTTTTGTTTACGTGTCATATTAATTTGGCCAAGTGTGTTGGCTTATAATGTTTTGATGATTCATTTTGTATATGGCCATGAGATATGGCTTATATTGATTATTGGGTTGGAAGCCTATTTATACATGTATGCATATGGCTATGCCTTTGAGATGTGGTTTGTGATTTGTGTATATGATGGGTTATGTTATTGGTTATGAATGCTAGTTGATTTAATTGAGATGTGTTGGTACGATGATAACTAAGGTCCCAACGTGAAAAATAAAAGTAAACTTATAATTCTTGATGTATGAGAATTTGTAGGCTCGGGCTTGACAACGTGTAGTGTTTTGTGTATGTATTAGTTGATATGGTAGTGTCATGATCTTGACCTGTTTGTTTGTGTCTAAGTACTCAGTTATGCCATGTTAAGTGCCTTTAAAGTTATGTAAGTGTTTGAATATATAAGTGTAACAGCCCGGTTTAGACCCTAGTCGGAATAGTGGTTTTGGGACTACAAAGTTGAATCATAAAAATATTTTTAATATTATTTTTCGTGTTTATAATATGTGAATTGACATGTGTGAATGTTTCGTGTGAAAAATTGTTCATTTGTGTGCTTAATTTGATAAAAGGACCTAATCGCGTAAAATGTAAAAGATGTGTTTTAATTGCTAAAGTGCCTATTCTATTTGTCTTATTAAATGAGAGGTTCTTATTATGTAATTGGACCATGGATAGTGGGATTGGTCATAAATGACCTTAATATTAATGTGTTATGAGTTATTAAAATAATGGCATAATGGTAAATGATGATTTAATGTTTATTAATAAAACAAAACATTTAAATTGGCCATTATATTTATGAAATTGCCGAAAATTGATGAACAAAAGAAAAGAAAAAAAACTATAAGGTTCAGCTAAGGAGATCTATGATTAAGATATGTGTTTTGATCCATTTTTGATAATTTCTACGTTTTTGTGATCGTTGCTTAGTGTTTTATCAAGCCTATGTCTCAATTTTTGATTTTTTTGATGATTCTGAATTATGCCATTGATGAAATTGTGAGCTTTGTGATGTTAGCTGTTGGAAAATAAAAGATATGTGTTGGGTCGATATATTTTATCTTTGAATTTTTGATGAACTTGAGTAATATGTGCTAAATTGTAAAAATGAGATTTTAAAGGACTAAAAGGAGAAATAAATGAAATATATGGACTTATATGAGTACCTTGAGAATTCGGTTTAACATGGGTATGTGGAAATTATGTGTATTTTTGATTTTGTGAATTAAGGACTAAAGTGTTAAATTGTGTACATGTGAGGGCTAAATTGTAAAATGGCCTAAATATGTGTTTTTGGATTGATTTGAATGAATGTGAGTTTGAATAAGTTAAATTTGAATTGATTTAGATCAAGAACCAAAGAAAACAGAATTAGACCGGGAAAGTCGAAAGTCGTTGAACAGTCGACTCCGTTTGTTCAAATATGTACGAGGTAAGTCGATATACAAATAAACGTGTTTTGAATTGAATTATTATTGTAAATATCATATTGAACATTGATGAATGGTTATATGATTTGAGCATGAGATATCCGAGAAAGTATTGATAAAGTTTTGACATTTGAAAAAGCTCCGTCTGATCATTAGGAATAGTTAGGATACATATGTCATGACATAGGATCCGATATGTGTTTTCGTGTAAGACCATGTCTAGGAAGTTGGTATGTAACACCCCAAACCCAGCCTAGACGCTATGGCCGAAATCTGGCATGTCACATTGAAGTGTTTTTCGTAAACCAAGTTCTCATTGAAAACCCTTCTTACTATTTAAAACCTCTGGCCATTTTAAAACTTGCGAAAACCTCAGTTTCCGTTAGTTTATTAAAAGTCATTCTCTTGTAAAAAATTATTACCTTTAAAACTTTATTTGCTGTGGAAGCTTCGTTTAAAGTTTTGCTGAAACGTGATATTTTGAAAAACAGTTATTGTTTTAGAAAAGAAAACTATGTTATACTTTAGCAGTTATAAAACAGTATATAAAATTCCAAATTTAGAACCAAAAATTAAAAGAGGCGTTGTTACAACCCAGATCAAATATAACTACTTGTAAATAGATAACTTAAAAGAAAGTTGAAAAGAATAGCAGTTGTGTGGCCACCTCCGAGTCCCTCGCAGCACCAATCCTCCTAATGTTGGGGATTACCTGCACAGTTAATAAACGGGGTGAGTTTATGAAAACTCAGTGTGTAATCCCCTCCTAAACTAAAACAGTTAGTAAACAGAGAGAATTCAGAATCATTTTGGGTCGGAGCCCCTTACAGAATCAATATCATATGCAGATATGCAGACATATTACCAGCCCAATCCAACCAACACACCAAGCTTAGCACCGATTGCAGCACTAAGTCAATAGGACGGCTCAACGCCGTAGACAGGACAACACATAGCTGTAAACATCACAGCAACACTGCCAGATAACAGGACGGCTAGAAGCCGTAAGTAGAATGGCACAATAACACAGAGCCATCGATAGCTGCATTATGTTACGCACATAGCCCTCAACTAGAGTAACATAACTGACACACATCCCTAGGTAAATGTGATCGACACAGAGTCGTCAATATTCATATACTGGCACATAGCCTTAGGCAAATATGTTTGGCACACAACCATAATCAAGTTGGAACAGAGCCATATGTAGGTTGACACAAAGCCATAATTAGAATAATTGACTTTAAGCCATCGGTAGCTGTATCATGTTAGGCACATAGCCATCAGCGACGGTATTATAGTCGGCACACAGCCTCAGGTAAATATGATCGACACAGAGTCGTCAATAATCATATATTGGGCTTAAAAGCCACCGGTGGATCGACGGTCGTCAAGTAACCATACGATCCTTAATCGGTGGATCCACAATCGTCAAGCAACCATGCGATCCTCAATTTTTTCCTCCGTTTCATAATCCCCATCCATGTGCAACATAATATTATATGAATGCAGTAAATATACACACGGCATACAAAATCATACAATTCACAGTCACAACAGTCCAATCACAGTCATACATTCTTAGTCAAAACATAGTCAAATCAATCAAATTGTATTATCAGTGAGTCATATACCCTAGAGGGGCAGAACGGTCTTTTTACCTATTAGGGGTATTTTAGTCGTTTCACCCTACAAGGGTATTTTGGTAAATCTACAAACCAAGGTATTTCGGTAATTTTGCAAACCAATGGTATTTCTGTAATTTTTAAAAGTTAAGGGTATTTCTATAATTTTGTAAATCAAGGGTATTTTTGTAATTTTCCAAATTAAGGGTATTTTAGTAATTTTCCAAATAAGGGTTATTTTGGTAATTTTACAAATCGAGGGTATTTTGATAATTTCACAAATCAAGGGTATTTTGGTAATTTTACAAACTAGGGGTATTTTGGTAATTTTGATAAACGAGGGTATTTTGGTATTTTTGCTCATCGAGGGTATTTTGGTAATTTTGTAAACTAAGGGTATTCAGTAATTTTGTAAATGAAGGGTATTTCAGTAATTCTACCCTACAGGGGCATTTCAGTAATACTAGCCTACAGATATGAGATTCACATAGTCCAATCCAATATTTACTACACAATCATACAATTTATCCACTTGGGCCCATGGGCCCATTAGGCCCACATGTTCCAAAGCAACCTAAGCCTACAAGAGCACTCATGATGGCCTCAACCATCACGTCAAAGCTCCCACACGTACGCTCGTACGCTCGTGTGGCTGTTATCGCCGTGTGACCGACATTTCGGCATTCCACCATTTGCTGTTCTACAGCTAGAGTACTGTGAAATACACACCTATTTATGAGAACGTACCGAAGTCCACGATCACTAACCTTGGCACATCCTGCATTGAGTCTTAACCAAATCATCTTCTTCGCTCTATTTAAAGGGAGCTTCTCACCAATTCCCATGTTAGCTTCCCGATGTGGGTTTACTTTCAACCATTAGGAAAATTCCTTATTTTTTTATAACTACTTCAACCACAGAGTTCCAGTCCAACTCCACCTCCTATACAGCTCAGACAACAAAGTAAATACTCCACTGCACATCGCAAGGCTTGACCCTTAGACCTCACAGTTACACAACACGCCACCTTGCCATTACACCACAAGGCTCTTTGTGTCACCATTTACCACAATAATTTAAAAGGCCTTCATCCAAGCACCCAGGGTTTTATTCACTTAAAACCAAAATTTTTTGCTAAAGCCCTGGTTTGAACCCAAGATTTCTCCAACACTTCTCAGGGCCATAATATTATATGAATGCAACAAATATGCACACGGCATACAAAATCATACAAATCACAGTCACAACAGTCCAATCACAGTCATACATTCTCAGTCAAAACATAGTCAAATCAATTAAATATCAGTGAGTCATATACCCTAGAGGGGCAGAACGGTCTTTTTATCTATTAGGGGTATTTTAGTCATTTTACCCTACAAGGGTATTTTGGTAAATCTACAAACCAAGGGTATTTCGGTAATTTTACAAACCAATGGTATTTCTGTAGTTTTTGAAAGTCAAGGGTATTTCTGTAATTTTGTAAATCAGGGGTATTTCTATAATTTTTCAAATCAAGGGTATTTCGGTAATTTTCCAAATAAGGGGTATTTTGATAATTTTATAAACCAGGAGTATTTTGGTAATTTTACAAACTAGGGGTATTTTGGTAATTTTACGAATCGATGGTATTTTGGTAATTTTGCTAATCGAGGGTATTTGGTAATTTTGTAAACCAAGGGTATTTCAGTAATTCTACCCTACAGGGACATTTCAATAATACTAGCCTATAGATATGAGATTCACATAGTCCAATCCAATATTTACTACAGAATCATACAATTTATCCACTTGGGCCCACAGGGCCCATCTCGGCCCATTGTGGCCCAAAGCATCCTAAGCCCACGAGAGCACTACCATCATGCCAAAGCTTCCACACGTGCGCTCGCACACTCGTATGGCTGCCATCGCCGTGTGACTGACATTTTGGCATTCCGGCATTTGCTATTCTACAGCTAGAGTAGTGCGAAATACACACCTGTTTATGAGAACGCGCCGAAGTCCACGATCACGAACCTTGGCACATCCTGCATTGAGTCTTAATCACTTTTTCCCTCACAAACTCATCTTCTTTGCTCTATTTAAAGCTAGCTTCTCATAATTCCCATGTTAGCTTCCAGATGTGGGATTACTTTCAACCATTAGAGAAGTTCCTTATTTTTTATGACCACTTCAACCGCAGAGTTCCAGTCCAACTCCACCCCCTACACAACTCAAACAGAAAAATAAATACTCCACTGCGCATCGCAAGACTTGAACCTTAGACCTCACAGTTACACAACACGCCACCTTGCCACTACACCACAAGGCTCTTTGTGTCACCATTTACCACAACAATTTAAAAGGCCTTCATCCAAGCATCCAGGGTTTTATTCACTTAAAAAACCTAAGATGTCTCTAACACTTCTCAGGGCCATTTACCATCAAAACAAACATTTAATTGTGTCATTTCTTTTTACAACTAAATGCTTATATACAACTTCATTACGTACCCATACACAAGGCCTAATACTTCTAGGCCCAAATTCGGGGCGCTACATGGCATTGATCTATGATTTAAATGTAAGACCATGTCTAGGACATTGGCATCGTATTTGATTTTGTTTAAGACCCTGTCTGGGATAATGGCATTGATATTTGATTACATGTAAGACCACGTCTGGGATGTTGGCATTGTACGAGCTTTCTGAGCTATCCTCGTATCCTTATGATTTCGAACAGTTCAACGGGTATTCCGAGAAGCGAATGATTATATGAAATGCGTATTCGATTCAGGTACGTCTGAAATGTATACTATGTTTGAGAATAAAAAGATAAGTATATGTACAATTGATGATATGTGTTATAAGTATGAGAAAATATGCTATATGTGCAAATGAATTGGGAATATGTGAAATGTTTATGAACTATGTGGTTTGAAATAGTATTTAGCCATGGAGTATATGTAATTTGATGATGCTTTTATGTTTTGAATAATAAGTTTATTTTTATATGGCTTACTAAACTTTTGAAAGCTTACTTTGTGTGTGTTTGCATTGTTTTATAGATATCGAAGATACTATGAGCTCTGGGACCGTCGAGGATCATCACCACGCTATCGAACTCTATTTTTGGTATATTTTGAAAGTGTAAATATTGGAGTATGGCATGTATAGGCTAGAGATATTTGAATATGTTTAGTAATGTCTATATTTAGCCATGTGATATGGCTTAATTATGGTTGCACTTATGGTTTGATTTTGGTATGTAAAATGTGATGCAAATTATGCCTATGTGATGTGTTCATGAATGACCAAATGAAATGGTCAATGTTGGTAAGTTTTGGTATATGAGTATTTGAGAAATTGGTAAGCTTATGACACAAAATTGAATGAAGTAAATTAATATTATGAAACATAGTTTTGGTATGAATTTGAATTATGATTTGGCATGATTTTGGTAGGTTTATAAGTATGAATTTGGTTGTTTATGATACGGTTGAAAATATGATGCTTTAAATGCGAAAATTAAATTCGCCACACGGCCTAGCACACGGGCGTGTGACTTGGCTGTGTGACCCTATTTTGTTGAAGACGTCATAAACAGAGAATTACACGGGTCGAGGACACGGGTGTGTCTTAAGCCACATGGGCGTGTGTGACTACACAGCCTACGCACACGGGCGTGTGACCCTCCAAAGCATGAAAATTATCTAAGTGTTGTAATATTTTTTTGAAAGTTCTCAGTTTAGTCCTGAACCACTCCCAATAAATGTTTTGGGCCTTGTAGGCTCGTAATAGTGACGATATGAATGTATATGAAAAATTTTAGTTTGGATAGAGATTTATATCCCAGTTCTGCATGATTGCTTGTGTATAAGTCAGGTAATGCCTTGTACCCTGTCTCGGCGTCGGATACGGGTAAGGGGTGTTACAGGTTCTGCCTTATCAGGGATTTTAGCTGACTGCCTTAGTTCAATCTCTGTAGAACAGAGTCTCACTCTCTTCTACTCGTTGCTGTAGAACAGAGTCTCCAACTATTTGGTAGAGGTCCCAATATGTGATTGTGCCCTGGCTATAACCTGTCTTCTTTACGTTTGCAATAATTTTAGCTTTCAAGCACAAAATTGTTATCGTAAAGGGAAAGTAAACTGGGCCAGGACGTCCAGCGGGACAATTTTGCATTTCTCTTAGGATGATATTTCCCACATCAATGGTCTTTCCAGTTAAAATCGAGTACAATAAGACCATTCGCTTTAATGAAATTGCAGTCCCATGCGAAATAGGCATAAGGCTGAATTGAATGAAATAGAACCATACATTCCCTAGTGGTGTCAAATATTCTCTGTGACAAGTGTGAATTCCTTGCTTTGACACAGTCCACTTAGAACCTGGAACTGTAAGTTCCTCAAGAATTTCTTGTAGATTTTCAGACTCAATATTGCTTATCAAGGAAGAATATTCATTATTTTTGAAATAAGGTAAATCAAAGATTTCATTAATAGCGTTTGAGGTTATTGGTACCCAGATTCCGCGAATAGAAACTTCTCGTCAATTCGCTTGAGGTCAAATTCGTATAAAATTCACGAACTAACTCCTCATTTGCACTAGGTCTTTTCTCATAAAATAACTCCTAATTGAGAGCTTCAGTAATTTGTCAAATGCGTACCATGAAATCAATATAGTTGCTTTCTTTCAGCGTAAAGCCTTTTCCTCGGTGCATTTGTTGATTCTTGAAAATGCTTTTGTATCTCGCTTTGGCTTCTTCACAGTTGAATTTATTTTGTGATTCATCAAATTGGACAGAAGCACAAGTTCTCTTGTGAGTATGATTAACCTGAACATAAGATGGAAATAAATATTTTGTCAAAAATTTAATTAGTATAAAATATTAATAATTAAAGAAATTAGAAAATTAAATAATTAAATAAAATAAAAATTTAGGAGAAAAAATTGTCTTACCACCTTTATATAAAAATTAAGAACTCAAAGCAAATAAATATAAAGCAAAAGGGGTTGGCTTAGGGATGGTTATAGGGTGTCTTGATGGTGTGGTGCAATAGGCAAGGGTGTTGGTGCGAGCAAATGCGCAAGCAGCAGGCGACATTATCGGGTTGATCCTTGCTCGAGTAGCAAGGCATGCATGTGCCGCTTGGATACGGGGAAGTGGCCAGCATGCAAGTGCGTCAAGCAAGCTTGACAAGCTACTGGAGCTGGACGTGCGGCAGGTGCGGCGACAAGGAGTAGGCTGCTGTCTTGCATGGTGTGCGTGGGGGCTGTTGGGTGCATGCATGTGCTACTGGCCGAATGGGGCTGCTGCTAGGCATGAGGGTGATATGCGGAGCTGGGCAGTGTTGTGGCTAAAGAGTTTGGCACTAGGTGATTTGGTACTTGGTGGGTCTTGGAGCCTAGGATTGATAGAGGGATGGGTGAAAGAAACTCGTAGAAATCTAACTTTCCAACTCTGGTGTTTGTTGGAAGACCTCTTCTATTTAAGGTGGTCATACCTTTTTCACTCATATTACTAAGTCATATGTGCCACGACTAAGTTGATATTGAATTCATAAAGAAAGGGAATTTTTGTCGTGTCATCGCGACATCATGGGAGTCCTTGTTGCAAGACGATTTCATTTATGTTTTCATAATTTTTTCCAAACTGGTCACCATTGAACCTTGTAGAATGTATAGCCTACTAACTTTTTTCCTTTTCATCAAGACAAGAGCTTCACAAGATATTTTCAAACCGTTTGACTCAATGACGATCCTGCAACTATTCGAGTCTAGAATACCCAAAGAGATGAGATTCTTCTCTAAATCAGGCACATGCCTGACATTTGATAATATTCTGATTATCCCATCATGCTTCCTAATTTGAATGGTACCAATGCCAGTTATTTTATAAGGTGTGTTATTTCCCAAAAGCACAAATCTACCTTCAACTTAACTGTATGCGGAGAACCATTCCTTGATGGGACACATATGGTAGGAACACCCTGAATCCAAGATCCACTTGGATGTGAACTTAGACCTTTCAATCATTGATAATAGCAATAAATCATCACCTCTGTCCTCCGCTACACTAGCTTTCTGTTTCCCTTCCTCATCATTTTCGATAGCCCTTTTATTTATAATCTGAAGTTTATAGCATTCTATTTTGATGTGACCTATCTTTTTGTAGTAGCCACGTTTCCTGTCTTGGCTTCTTGATTTCGGTCTTGCCCTAGGCTTGTTTTGATATGATTTTCTAGATTGTTACTTATCTCTTGCAACTAAAATCGAGACTTTCCCATTTGACTTGTTTTTCGAATCTAAGTCGTCGTCAAGTTTATGCTTACTCAATAAGTTTCCCTTCATGTAGTTAAATGAGAGTCTCTCTCTACCATAAATCAGGGTTTCATTTAAAGTTTTATATGAAGAAGGTAAAGAACACAACAATAACATAGTTTGATCTTCATCTTCTATGTTGGCCTTGACATTTTTCAGGTCATTCAGGAAAGTAGCAAATTCACTAATGTGAGCCCTAATAGACTCATGTTCGACCATATGGAACGTGTATAATTGTTATTTCAATACCAAGTGATTTGCGAGACACTTTGTCATGTGAAGAGCTTCTAATTTTCTCTATAAGGCTACTGTCATTTTCTCTGTAAACTCCTCTTGCAATAGATTGTTCATGAGGCACAATTGAAATGTTGATAGAGCCTTCTTATCAGTATCCTCCCATTCCGTCTGATTCACATCTGCAGGCTTATGTCCTATAATGACCTTTTTCAAACCGTTCTGAACTAAAATTGTTGTAATCTAAACTTACCATAAATTGAAATTTGTGATTCCATTGAACATCTCGATATCATATCTCATTGCCATCTCTGAATGGATTGAATGCGGAATCCAAACCAAGCTTTGATACTAGTTTGTTGAGGATAAACCCAAATTAAGCAATGAACACGAACGAATAGAGAAAATTGAACACAAATATTTATGTAGAAAAACTCCTTTTAGAAGAATAAAAAAGCCACAAGTAAAGAAAATTTTACTAAAATGACAAATAATCGACAATGAGTATGAGATGGAGAAAAAAAATAAGATCGAACCCAAGATACAAAGTTCTCACAAAATTCCCACAAAAATGTCTTTTAATTGTGTTGTTGAATCCAGCTTCTAGGGTTGCTAAAATCCATATTTATAAACTAAAATTCGTGGGCTAATTTGATTAAAATATTCTTAGAGTTATTAGAGTTTGACTGAGAAAAGATAGAAGAGTTTAACTAGGAGAAGAAACCTAGTTTAGTATTGGAACACGTCACAATGTCGTGACATCAATATCCCTTCATTGGGACGTCTCATGTCACGCCGTCAAGACGTTGTGTATTGCGTCATTGAGACATCAACTCTTCGTTGTCATGATGTCGAATCCATTTTGGTCAAAATGAGAGGCACGCTCACAAAAAACTTAATGAAAAACAAACTCCTAATTCAAATAATCTTTTAATTTGGCTAAATAATAAGTAATTCTAGTTGAACTAAATCTTCTTGCCAACTAAGAAATATAAAACTTCTAAGCAACCTAAAATATTTAAAAAATATCCTAATATTTGAAATAAATAAATTTAAAAATATTAAACTTAACTAATAAAATATCAGGATTATATATAATAAAATTAAGCCTTAAAACCAAACTCAATATATTTTAAACACGAATAAGAGCCAAAAACTCATAATTTTTATAATGATCTTGTCCTGAAAATTCTGCTCGTGCAGTCTTCACTGAAATGGTCATATCTCGAGTTATTGAACTCGAAATAAGGTAATTCAAAGTGAGTTTTGAATATAAGAGATCGATCTTTTATCAATCAGAAGACATCTTGACTAAAAAATGTCTAGATTTCATTCAAAAATGCATTGCAAGTTAATTGATTCTTCAGAATTTAGAATTGCCAGCTTTAGTGAACTAAATTTAAAGAATGTCAACCCATCTGCTCATGTATCAGTCTAGGTGCTAGAATTGAACATTAAAATCAAACTCAAATATTAAATTAAGACAAGAAAAACTTTAATATTCAATTAAATATCAAAATCAAACTCAAATATAAAATTCTAGGCTTAAATCATTCTCAAGTTGCAACAAGTTCTAATTTCGGAGTACAATAAGGATGGTGAGTGAATATGTTATTGTTAGTGGGTCAAATGTTTAGTCATTGATGAGTCAGCCATTCCATATTCAATTTGTCGTTATGATAGACTGATGCTACAGTGCCAGTCTGTATGTTGCAGAACATACTGAATAAACAAAATCATTTAAATCGTGATTGCATTAGGTAATCCAAGTCCCTCCATTTTTGGAACCTGCTTAAAACAAACACCATGTTATTAATTTCTCAGCATACATGCATAAATACACTGAGCTTATAACTGTTAAATGTATCAAATAATAATACTAAAATGGGCCATCATAGAAAGCAAAAGATAAGAAAAAAAAAGAAAGGGATAAATGGATGGTGACAAAAAAATTGAGGGTTGTTGCACAAATAAAGCTGCCTAATATGACATGGGGATTGGCTTTCCAAAAGATTCTCATTATCAACTCTTCGTTTTAATGATAAAGTTCCTTTTCTATTTTTTTTCAATAAAGTCCTATTTCATCATTAGTAAGACTTCATTTCCACCTTAATAATTAAAATTTAATTAATTAGTGTGACAAAAAAAATAGATGATTCAGTTCATGATTCTTTATTAAATTAAATTATGTGATTTGTTTTTTTAAAAAATTTGTTTGGTTAATATTATATTTGTGAGAGGTTAAATAAGAAAATAAAAACATTAAATATGATGTTGTAAGATTATTCATACTATTTTTTTCATGGCTTTCATTGTATTAATTTAAAAATATCACATAATTCATTACGTCATAATAAACTTTAAACAAAAATAAATTTATGAATTTGAGAGAAAAAATAATTTCAAAACATTGGGTTTTTATTAAGAAAACACGAAATATTTGTTTGTTAATAACAATAGTCATGGGTAAAAAATAATCATAAAATTCAAAAAGCTTGAATCTTTTTATTGTGCAAATCAAGCTTAATTCGATTTTGACTCGAACAAAAAATGCTTACAACACATCTAATATAAATATTTTAATAATTATATTAATTAAAATTTAATTATTAATTGAACAGAATTGAGGGATTTTATAGAATTAAAAAAAGACTAAATTTCAAATGTGAAAAAAATACATGAACTGGGAGTATAATTAGAACATGAAACGTTCGAAATATATTGCTTACGAACTTTTCGTATGTTTTACGGAATTTAGTATCTTTAGTCAAATCAGGAGGAAACAAACAACAAATGCCAATTATGAAATTACTTCTCAAATGTGGGCCTTTTTTTGCATTAAAATATCATTTTAGATACCTAGTGCTATTGGCTAGTACTATTATATATGCCACACTCTGTGAAATAATAACTAAGCCAAGTTGAAAGGAATAGCTAAACCCCAACTTTGTCATTGTAACAGTGTGATGAATATGGGATATTCGGACAATGAATTTGACGTAAATGTTGTAGGGGCGGGCGTCATGGGGAGCTCCACGGCATACCAACTAACTAAAAGAGGCCAAAAAACGCTACTCTTCAAGCAGTTTGACTTTCTGCACCATCAAAGTTCCTCTCACGGTGACTCACGCACCATACTAGTAATACCCTTAAGACTACTACTTTGGTTTGGTCGATGAGTCCTACCGATTGTAGAAGTAGGCTTAATCTGAAATCAGGTTCAAGGTTTACTTCAAGGCCCAACACTTTGACATGGGCCCATCCGATGCCAAGAGTCTCCTTCTTGTGATCGCTACTTGTAGAAAGAACACCTTCCCGTACCAAGTCCTCAATCACCGACAAGTTGCTGAGAGATTTTCGGGATAGATCGATATACTGGAGGTCTAGATTGGCATGTTGTGCAAGCTCAACTGCATCATCAAACCCACTAATGTAGTGTCAATGTTCCAAATGCTAGCTTTCAAGAATGGTGCATGCCTTAAGGACAATATCATAGTGGTTAGCATAAACAAAGATGGTGACTGAGGATTGAAGGTAGCTGCAAGCAATGGTGAAAATTTTTAGGGTAAAAAATATGTGGTGGCAGTGGGCGATTGGATGAGAAATTTGGTTAAAATGGTGTGTGACATTGAATTTCCTATCCAACCATTGGAAGCTAATGTATGTTATTGGCGGATTAAGGATGGACATGAGGTCGAGTATGCAATTGGGAATGATTTTTTGATGTTCACTAGCTATGGACATTCGTACATTTTTGGCACACCGTTATTGGAGTACTCGGGATTGATTAAAGTAGCGGTACATGAAGGATATCAATGTAACCCAGACAAAAGACCATGGGGACTAAAACTTTTGCCTGACTCATTAAAGCAACAGATCGAGCAAAGATTCAAAGGGAAAGTCGATTCGAGCAAACCGGTCATGATTCAATTGTGTGTGCACTCGATGACACCTGATAAGGATTTCATGATCGATATTTTAGGAGGGGTGTTGAGGAAGGATGTGATGATTGGAGGTGGGTTTTCAGGTTATGGGTTCAAGACGTCACCCACAATAAGGAGGATATTGACTGATTTAGCACTTATAGAAGAGGCATAGGGATTCAGGATAACAAGATTTGAGGAGAATCCCAAAGGGAACATTAAGGAATATGAAGATCAAGTTGGGTTATTAAAAAGTACATTGTGAATATTTGATTTTCTATGTATTTTTTTTATTCATTCATATCAGTTGCCATCAACATCACCCTCCTCCCTTCAAATCTTAATCTTTGCTTCTTTTTCTTTCGCTCTAGAATAATCATCAAGAAAAATAAATAAAACTTCTATCATGTTGATAGTAAAATTTGCTATTGAAAAGTGATTTAAAATTTCGAGTCCAAACCATCAACTTCTAGTATAGACACCCCAAGTATTTTATCTAGTCTACTAATTATTTAGATTAGAAGAATTTTTATTGCATTAATTTAAATTTGAGCCATTTTCACTATTTGAGTCATGTTTTAAAAGTTTTGGGATTTAATTCATTGGTATGTATATATAAAAAGCCTTTTGACTTTCACAAATTATGCATTTTGATCCCTCACATAGTCACCATCTCATCAACTAATTACATTCCTTGCCCTATCACCCCTACGCTGCCACCACCATACCTTCTGCCGATAAATCCCATCAAGTACCCTACTGTACATACCAACTTCACCAAAGTCCCACACCAATGCTCCATTATAAGCACCTTGCAACAAGAAGAAGTACAGGTTAGCAGCATTTTCATAAAAACGAATACAATAATAGCACAACAAGATTCTTGGTTTGTCTGAGCTAACCCAGAAGCCAAAACCTCCATTACCAATACCAATCAAGCACCCCATTGCCTTCACCATTCAACACCTTCCCTCATCTATACACTAGCTTCTCTCCCTCAATTAACCATTACCATCTTTAAATAGCAACCTCCTCAACTCTCCTAACTCCACCATTTCCATAGCCCTTTTACAACATCTTACCTATCCATCATCATAATTTAACACCAAGCCTAGCTCCCCAAACCATAACTCACAAAGTCAACAGCACGTGAACAAATACCAATAGAAAACCTAACCACAAATTAAAAAAAAACAAAAGAGAAAGAGACCTGAATCGAGCCTTCAAAATTTAAAAGAAGGAAAAGCTTCATCTAAACTGCACCTCCAAATAGAGAAAAGTCGGTATTAAAAAAATAGTAAAAGAAACGCCACTAATCTTTCAGGTTCAGAGCTTCAATCGAACATCATTTCATTCAAACGAAAGAGCCAATTATAGAGAATAACATATTGGAAAATCTCTAATGGGTTTAAAGTCCTTCAAGCATTCGATCCTTGATTTATGTATGACATTAAGTCATTTCCTTATAATTATTTATAGATTTGGGGTAATGAGAGTTTGATTTAGGTAGCCCATGTACCAATTTGATAAACTGTTATATTTTTAGAAATTTTCCACTTTTGATTATTGGAAGAATTAGGCTTGGAATTGATAGATTTTAAGCTTAAATTATGAAAATGACTCAATTGTAAAGTTAATTTAGCTAGTTTGTTAAATTTGTTATATTAAGGACAAAATTGAATAAATGAAAAACTTTTTATGAAATTATGTTAGAGATATAAAATATAATTTCCCTAATGAGAATATATGAAATATGATTTTAACTCGAAGCTAGAAATTGAAAGTTATGTTATCCGAACTTTAGGGACTAAATTGAATAAAATGTAAAATATGAGAGGAATCGAAAAGTAAAATTATATAGGATCATGCATATGGCATAGTATGAAAATGTTTGGTATTAAATGGTTATATAAAATGATTGTATGGATCAAAATTTGGTTCAAAGTGGAGCAAATAAGGGAAAGGCTAAAATTGGGGATTAGTCCTTGAAGAATCCACTTATTTTGGTGTTTTGAATAGTTAAGTTCATATAGAACTTACTAACTCATCTTATGTGGTATGCGTACTAGTATTTAGTTTTGTATATAAATGTATATGTATGTTTGAGTATCAATTGATATACTAATAATTTGGCACATATGGCTAGAAAGGATTGAATTGAAACATGTGAACAATTACAGGGTATAAGGGTATGAAAATGATTGATTATATGGATGATAATGAAATATATGTTATTTATGACCATGTGAACTTAGTAAAATGTTAGGATACGATTGACATGATAATAGGGTGATATGCGCGCTTATACATAGATAATTACATATTATAACGAGATTCAACATTTGTTGCAGATCCTCAAGTAATATAACAAGATCTAGCAATTGTTGTTGATTCTCAGGTAATATATGATATAGGTTTAGCTCGAATGGATAACTTGATGTAATTTTAGCTAGGATGAGCAATTTAGTTTTCACGTGTATCTAAGTCCGTTTTACTAGTGTTCCATTAGACAAAACATTATAATTGAAAATGGAAGCTTGAAAATGTATTGAAATGAATATCTCACAAATGGTGTAACTTTATAGATTGAATATGGAATGTGACATTGATATGTTATCATGAATTGTGTTTCAAATTGAAATGGTATATGCTTATAACTTGATAAGTGGTATGTAAGTACTTCGGTATTAGGTGATGTTATTTATGATATAAATATGTGTCTAACCTATTTGGATGTTAATGTTGGCATGTGACTAGTTATGACATTATGTACCAAGGACAACCAAATTTTATGCCAAAATGTTTGGTAGTTATCATACTTTTAAGTGATCAAGGTAAGTATAGTATTTCCATTTGAGCTTACTAAGAATTTGTATGTTTAGATCATCACCTTGCGAAATTTGCCGAGCTGGATCAGTGAGAAGTACACATTACCAAAAGATGATAGAATTGTTGTAACACCCCAAACTTGATCGGATGAATTGGATCCTAATCTTGGGTGTTACCACACTAATACAGATATAACTTAACTCTACTTATACAAATTACAATTGACTTCAGCTACTTAATTACCATACTTCATAATACAATACATAAGTATAAACATTGACGAATTTCGTATATAATACATAGGGAATTTGATTATAAGTATCACTAATATGATGTCCTGGTCTAATGTAATTGTCTTGACTTAAAGGTTTCTATGAGCCAAACAGACTCGATCATGCCATCAAAGCTTGCTTTGTATGCATAATAATTTGATATGTCGTTCCTTGGGCATAGTCTTGGCATTATGTCCCCCTGGCACAGCCTCACATTCAAACTGAAATAAAAAACACAATCCATGTAAGTTTATGAGAACTTAGTGCAATAAACACCAATTTACCTGAATCGTTTTTGTATTTCACATCTAGTAATTCAATTCGCCATCTCATTGTTCTTTGTTCCTCAACTTGTCTTTGGCAATTTCCTTCTCAAAATGCCATTCTTCGTAACATAGTTGTCACCCCTGACTCTGACCTCATGCCTTACTTTCTATATCTTTGATAAGTTACTCACGTTCTTCACTTTGTATTTTCGTGATTCCTTAACCATATCCATTCTAGAGGCCTATATAGATAAAATACCATTATTCTTGCATACATACTTTATGCCATCATCTCTTCGAAATCCATGAATGAGTTCATACTTAGATAGAATATACATTATTTAATTATATGATTTGATCCTTTATAGAGAATACCCTTTTTCTTTTAATAATTACAAACAAATAACGTTATTCAATTTACCAGACATAACCCTTACTCAGATTTTTTCTTCAAGTCTAATTAACAAATTCTTTGAATTCACTACATGCTCTAGAGCATTCTAGTTTCTCCATTTTTGTCTTCAGGTCATGTAGGATACACCATAACATTTCATAAGAAGCTCGCCACAAGGGAAGTTCATTAGAATATCTCATCGAATTTGTAACATGATACGCCATAGGGGCTTGTCCTTTTAAGTTCATTACAACTATCATTCCTTTAAAGTTTATTGTGAATACCATTTCTTACTCTCAAGGTACGCCACAGAGGCGTTTCCTTTAGATGGACGCAAAAAGGGCCATTCTTTATAGATCGCCACAAAGATTTCCTTTTTATAGATCGCCCCAGAGGCTTCTTTTTCATGGATTGCAACAGAGGCTTTCTTTTCATGGATCACCACAAAAGATTCGTTTTGATAGATTGCCACAAAGGCTTCTTTTTCATAGATCGCCACAAAGGCTTCCTTTTTCTGGCATGTTCACAATAGGGATTCACCTAGACTCACATTTTGTGAGGTTTGCTCATCATCGTCCTGGGTCACGAAGAGAAACTTTTTAGGTAATCACATTCCTTAGTTCTTTTCCATATGATTCCAAAGCCTAACTATGGTCTTACATAATATGGTATCAAGGCCATGGACTTTTCCTTTCAGAGATCATATGAAAAGTCCTGATGGACCCCTTTAGACGACTCCATAAAGACAGACATAGACTTATAATGCTCCCACTGTTATCAGAACATATCATATTGCATACAACTAAGACGCATTTACACAATCCATACATTTAGATGCAACCATACTTCACATCGACATACTTGAACTCAATAAATCTTTACCAAGTATGCATATCATTCTTATCAAACATTAGCACAGTCGTAAACATACTTCAATAATCACACACAAGGTTACACACATAACATATTGTAATCTTAAGGATCACAGCATCATCTTTCAGCCACTCTCTTACAGATATACAAGTACTATCATCATATAAACAAGAGTCAACATAGAGACTCACCTAATTCTCTCTTATTTCAATTTAAAGCTTCATATCCAGACTTCCATCGAGTAATCAGTAGAATCTACTACTACAAAATAAAAAAGCTTATCAAGATATATTCATATACCCATCATTTTTAACACTAAAAATCCTCAATGAGGGCCTCTTTTATCCTCTATTTTACTGATCTACCCAGTCTAACAGATTTACTCTTCGCAACACAGTATGCGGAGTCTTAAATCTTACCTTGCCGTAGTGTAATCACTGATAAATATCCAAATCTTCATATTTAGCTCAAGAGTGAGAAAGAAATACTTTGAGTTCCTTTAGATCTAGATAGAAATACTTTTTGAAGAAGGAAGAATAAAATTCCCTCTTTTTAGACCTAAATACTTATATGTAGAACCCGAGCTCTTATTAGAACCTACCACGTGTCACACACTTTCAAAGATACTTTTATAAATGGTTTACAGTTGTCAATAGAAATCCAATATTTTTATATTTCTTGGTTCATCCCTTTTTTCCTTTCCAACTACCTCGTTAAAATGTAACTAGCACAACAACTATAAGAACCTGTTTTCAACAGTGATTTCAGAATCACAAATCCAATAAGTGAGCCCGTAGATATTAATTTTTAATATCTAAAAGTCAAATATAGTTTTATATTGAATTTTTAATATGATAAATTTTGCTAATTCAATGAATAGTTATGTACAAGTAATTTGTCCCTAAAGTAATTGGTTTTGGAAAATAAGGTATCAGAACCTCGTTGCTATAAATCAAGCTCGTAAATATTTTTATTAAATAAATATTTACGGAGTGATTGTATAGGTGTATTGAAATTTATTCTAGAAATTTTGACATTTGGATAGTTAATTAGGGAAAAAAGACTAAATTGAAAAAACTGTAAAAGTTAATCACTATTGGTCTATAAGGGCTAAATGGGTTTAAAGTAATTGTTGGATGGGTTTAATTGGAAAATATGTGATATTTACTTAAGTTGGCAAATTAATAAATGGTTTAAGTATAAAAATTATATGTTTTATTATCATTTAATAAAGTTAAAAGTTAATAAAATAAAAATAAGAAAAATATGGCTATTTTATTCTCACCTTTTTCATCCTATCTTCAACCGAAAACCATTGTTGAGAAACCAAAGCTTCGGTCAAAGCTTGTTTCTTTTGCACGACCAAGAAATAGATTAGTTGATTGATAATCACGGGAAAGGAAACGTCATCGAATAGTCGTCATCTAAGTGTCGGTAACTACTATGTTTTGTCAAGTTTGTAAATTGGTTGAACTAATTAATTTTTGTTTTTGTGATTTATTACATATTTATGTATGTTATAATTGAGTTTATTTCTTGCTAAATGGTAAGTGATGAAATTGATCAAGTTGCAATGTTAATTAAGTTAAAAGTCATGTTTGAAAATACGAAACTACACAGGCCAAGTTTTGTCAAGCGGCCTGATCATATGGCCGTGTGTCCCTTGTTTTCACTTTTTGCCTAAATTGTTGTAAAAGTTTTAGTTTAGTCTAGAATTGTTTTTGATTTGTTTTAAATACTTCGTATGCTCAATTTAAGTTCGAATATGATTGATTAGCATGGAAATGATTGTAATTTAATTATGTAATGATATTTAGATATTTATGTCTAGTTAGTGAACAGTGTTAATGTTTTACAATTGTAATACCTTATAACTTAGACCGGGTGACCGGACTGGGTATAGGGTGTTAGATTTTGTGGTATCAGAGCTATAGTTTAGTTGATTTTAGAACTGAACATATCATGTATTGAATCTAGAAATAGATGCTAATTTATAACTTGTGATAGCGTGATAACTCCTAATCAGTTTGACTTGTTTCTTATAGATCAAAGATGTCAACTGAAACCAATCGAGCAGATTCCAACGGAGTACATAGTTATGTTCTAGACACCGATCAAGGGGTTTCTCATAATGTGCCTGAGTATTGAGGACCCAGGGAAGAGGCTGTCGCGTGTTAATATGATGTGCGAATTGTGCAAGTATACATGTCGAATCAAGTAATAACGTGATGAGTAAGTATAGTTCCTATGAGGATTGGATTAGTATTCTTTGTCTAAATTATCACAATTGAGTAGAAAAGATAAATGGATCAAATGATATTTTGAGAAATAACAATGCAATTAAGACACTAAAAATGAAAGTAATAAAATGTACTATCGTAGATTGCAATTGCAACAAATCGACTAAAAGCACTAAAGATTCTAGCAAGATTGGAATATTGATTGTAAAGGTTTGGATTACTAATGAATTAGTTATAACCCAGGAATAATGCCATGGCAAAAATATGATAAACTATTGCTCAATTGGGTACTAATGTGGTCTACCTCTATCAAAAGCAAGACCTAAAGTTGCTTACTCTTAAGACACTATACATCTATAGGCTAACCATGACTGAAGCACAATCCTGTAAATCATATAAGGTAAAGCTATATTTCTAGAGTTTACACAAGCATTTCACTCAATGTTCTCTTATATTACCCAATTTTGGTCCAAGCAACCTAACTCTGTTGATATTAAGCTACTTTCAGACTTATCAAACATTTATCAATACCCTAATAAGCATATAAATAGAAATAAACATTGGATAAAGTAGTAAACTGAATCATATTCATCTATAAACATTCATCAGAGTTAAAAAATCATCAAAAGCAATTTCTGCTGTGTTAAGTTAGTTTATGACTAGTCTATGCAAATTCAAATATTTTAGTATCATTAACATCCCAAAGTAACATTTTAAACCAGCATATTTAGAAAAACGTGAAAAGAAAGAAATTTGGGTTTAGAACACAAATTCCCTTAACTTGGCGTTTGGTATACGTCTTCATCCAAGCTTCCAGTAGCTCAAATTACCCTTATTGTCAGAAAAAGACCTTTTTTAGAGCT
Source organism: Gossypium hirsutum (assembly GCF_007990345.1). NCBI lineage: Eukaryota > Viridiplantae > Streptophyta > Magnoliopsida > Malvales > Malvaceae > Gossypium > Gossypium hirsutum. The sequence goes on along the minus strand of NC_053429.1, from coordinate 76,955,665 downwards.
TTGTATTTGCAATCAGTTGTACCTTCAGCTCTCATTAATGGCAAACCTTTCTTTTTCATCTGTCAATCCCCCCTTTTCTTTTATTCTTGGGTCCTTTTCTAAGGTACAAGCCATCAGCCAATGATTTCTTTTTCCCTAATTTTAAGGTGGATATTTTCCATTACATGTGCATGTTTGGGGAGGAACTGCTGAATGCTCTAATTAATGATTGGGTATTTGTCATTTTCTTCCTCAGCATTGCCATGGCATTCTCTCATAATGCCTAGGCAAATCTCTACCCTTTGCTATCTTTCTTCCTCAAACCTGTCATTCAACTGCCAAAAAGCCTTTCCACCAACAATTAAAAGTATAGATGCACTAAAGTAATCACCATCCTAAGCCTTTACATGCAATGCTCGATTAACTAAAAATAATTATGCAATTACCAAGAATGAAATTAATTTTACTTAAGTACAAGCAGTTAACTAAGTCTAAAAGTATGAATTATACCTCTTTTCAAGAGTTATCACACCCTCAAACCTGAATCATTGCTTGTCATCAAGCAAATATGCATGAATGTATGAATGAAAAAATTGCCATTGCACTAACTACCTTGTACTGCCAGTCCACTCAAAGAACAATTTATATATCAGTTCTCAGCAATCTTCTATGTCTAAAAACTTGTTCTAGTTTCAAAGGATTGCTTTGCAAAGGTAGTGCAGAGAATCTCACTCTAAAAACAAAAATCCTAAGTGCCCATATGTGCATTTTGGCTATAGCTATATCTCTAAATTTATTTAGCTCATCTTTTACCTAAAATCATTTTTTAAAGCAGTAATAAGGGCTTAGCTCGTCACACAATTCTTTGACCCGACAATCACAATGGAGCATACACTGAATTACTGAGTATTTAATCATGTTACAATTTGAATGGAATTTACTCATGAAGCTAAGCTTTTAACTTAGAAGATGGATGGAGTAAACAACTAAGTCCTTAGCTACTCAGCCTGTTACTATAGTGGAGTGCCCCTAATTATCCTTTTTATTTATTACACACTCTTGCTTAAGCTATTTTTCTAGCCAACAGCATGATGGAGCAAACAAAGTGTTGCTGACCTATTTGTCAATTCTAAGCATTGGAGTGTCTACTGGAATTCTTTAAGTAATGCTTTGGCAATTTTACTGAGTTTAGCTTCAAGAATCTCTAAATTCATTAAAAGAAACTTGATATAGTCCAATGGTAATTGAGGTTAAGATATTTCAGTTTTAGGATTCGATTCTCAAGCAACCTAACCTAAACTAAATTCACCTAATCCATTGTCACATGTTCTAGGTTTATTGAAGAATTAAGCTCATCATTGAACATCACAAGTAAAAATTGTACTCATCATAGTCTAATTAGTTCTTGGTAGTTACGTGGCAAAACAAATTTTGCTAAACTAGAATGCCTATACTAAAATGGGAATGCTTATTAAATATATGATGCAACTTAAATGCTCGATACACCCCCAAACCTAAGAGATGAATTGTCCTCAATGCATGAACATCTATGTAAAATGGATGCAGGAATATATATATACAAAAAATGTCATAGTAAAAAAATTATGAATGCATGAATATATAAGGGGAAGAGAACTCCCCTGACTTGGATGTTGGTGATTGTTTCTTTATTGTCTGTAGGTGGATTTGCTGCACTATGCTTAAAACACAACTTTCTTTTCATTGAATAGAGAGGCACATCCTCCCCTTCTTTATCAGACTTAGTGATCTCATTAATGATGCGATCAATTTCATGGTCTTGGGTAGTCATGGCTGCAGGTGGTGTGGGTGGAACAATTTCTTTGCCCTTCTCGGTGGCTTTAGCGACAAGTGTGGGTTCATTTTGCTCATATTTTCCACTCTCAATATTTAGAAATTTTGTTTTCTTAGGCTTCTCCTCAGCTACTTTCAATGTGTCAGGAATAGCTCTCATGTTCGCAGATTCAACCTTGTCAGAGTGGATTTCAACTGGTTCCTCCTAAGCCTTGGCAAATGGTAGCAAAGGTTTGGGGAAATCAGGGAAGTTAGGCATAGGCTTGGTGAAATTCTTCTGCAAGGACCGTTTTAGAGCTACATCTTTGTCCCTCACCTAGGACCAGTAGCATGCTTGTTGTTCCTAGGCCTTTGTCATATCCTCAGCAAGTTGAAATTTTTGAATCTCAAATAGGGACATTCTTTGCTCCAGTTTCTCTAATGATTGCAACATTTGTTTTTCAAAGGAGTTTTGAGATGGTGAGGCTTCTGCTATGAGTAAGTGCTTGGCAGATGAGGTGGGTGCCTTATTGTGTTAAGGTTGTTTTGATGTGACCACTCATTAGAATTTGGAAAATATAGCCTTGGAAATTCCTCCCTTGTTTGGTGTGATGTCCTTATTGGAATTTAAAGGTACTTGAGTTGTTCTGCAAAGGGAAATTGAGGATGCACTTCATGGAAAGTGACTCAACCAATGTTGATTTTTCAACCCACAATGATTGAATACAACAATAACATTCATGCCTTTGACACTGTGGTGTTGTGGGTGGATGGCATTAGTCGAA